>NC_056729.1:726629415-726664415 GCF_019279795.1 Protopterus annectens
TTCTTCCTGTCTGTCCCAGATCTTCTTTACTAGATTGTCTTTTGCTTTCCTGCACTTGTTCCTGAACCACCCTAATCTGCTCTGTTTGACCTATAGATAACAGAGTGTCCTAGAAGTGCATCCTACCACCTGTCTCAAGCACTTCATCTCCATCACCTCTAGCTTCAACTGCTTTGCCTTTACTGCCCAGGTGTCAGTGCCATACAGTAGTATTGTTTGCACCACTGTTTAGTACACCTTACTTTTCGGCTTCTTTTCATTTCCCCAATTTGCCGCCATTAGAACTGCCTTATCTGTACCTAGTTAATCCCATGTGGGGTCAGTTTTGCATTCTATACCCCTAGTCTTTGCTGAAGTTCTTACTTGAAGACTACCTCTAATGCCACACCATATGCAATATTTGAAAACTATGTGAAATCTACATATTATTGAGGGACATGCTATTAAATAACTTGGCTAAGATAAATAGAAAAATGCATTGTCACTGCCCATGTATAATAGATGATACTGGAGATATTGTTAGTTATTTTCTGTAACTGTGAATATATGCAATATTTCTACAGGTATATTAATATTTCTAAAGCCAGATGATGTGCAGTTATTACATAAAATCACATGAAACCATAGATGGTATTGAAGAAAACTTGTCTTTAATATTTGGACTGTATGTTTTACATCTTGAGAGACATTTATTGTTATGTATATTGCTAATTAATTTCTGTAAATATACTATTTTCTATTATATCATATCTATTATATCTATATAATGTTATATTATATTTCTGTAAATGTATTATATTCTGGTCAACACATGGTTGTTTACACATTTATATTAGCATTTACTGTTCACAAGATATCTACTAATCTAGCTTATAATTCTTTTAACTCAATTTTCAGAAAATGATCTGGAACGTGAGGATGTATATGGGCTGCTAGAGATGAGACTTTCCATATCTCAGAGGTGCTATTGAATTAAAACATGATGAAAATAAAATAAAAAAAAAAAAAACAAGCACTCTCAGAAACCATGTTTGCAAATAAGTTGAAATAAGTGGAAATGTGAATTCTAACAATGGATGGTGTTATTTAGTGCTTTCTTCAAATAAATCACTCAAACTTCATCAAAACAATTAAAAAGCAATACTCCACTACATCACTCGTCATAATTTCTTATAAATCAGATTCAAGATGGTGGTTCTCCAGTGAACACCCTATCCACAGAGCTCCCAATCATCTCTAATTAAAACTAAGAAAAAAAACTCAGAATTGGTCTGGAAAAGAAATGACCTAAAGAGAAGGGATAACTAGAATGCAAGACTACATTCAGCTGGATATTTTGCTTTACAAAGAACAAAACTTAGCTTAACTGCCTTCAGTCTGTTCTATGAGATTCAACCATATGTACTGTACAGGCCTGAAGCTATTCCCAGATCTTTAAGCATATACAGGAGGAGCAAAATTAAAATAAAATGGCTAAAGAATTGGACACTATAGAGACACAAACTACTAAAACAAAATGTTCAGTAATAGCCTCTCCTGAGAACGAAGTGGCTTCCAAGAGACAGAAAGTAAATAAACAAATGTTGGAGTCAACAAATCTAGTGCTAAACCTAAAGCTGAAGCAAGCTTTTACATGGAGGAACTCAAAGAAGCTCTCCAATCAATGCAAGCAGCGATTTGGGGTTTCTCCGAGCAACTTGCTAATTTTGGTTGCACAATTAATCAAATTGCTGACTGTGTGGATAACCTGGAACAAAAAATCTAGTCAAATGAAATTGAAATTCAAACCCTTAAAGAAGAACTTCGCACCAAAACGGCTTTACTAAATGAAATACAACAAAAGATAACAGATCTAGAGGCAAGAAGCCGATGCAACAATGTACTAATTAGGGGTCTTCCAGAAAAATACAAAAACAACCAACTGATTAGCACTACTAAACAAATTTTTGAACTCCTTCTATGCTCGGAGGGAAATCCATCGGAAATAATAATCGAGAGGGATCATCGTGCCCTTCACAAACGGCAAGATTCTACAGCTCCACGCCAAGTCTATATCAAACTCCTCAACTTTCAAGATGCCCAAAGAATATTAGCAGCTGCCAAAAAACAAAAATCATTCACTTGGAATACCCACAGAATTACCTTTTCACAAGATCACCTTCTCCTCGCAATTAAAGAAAATAGGCAGAAACTCTCTCCTTTTGTGCTGATTTAATCAAAAGAGGCATAATGTTTCAAATGCGATATCCTAATACATTAATCTTTTATAACAATGACACCAGATTTGCCATCAACTCACCCAAAGAGGCAAAAACAGCATATATCAAATGCTTTGGAAAATCCCCAGAACCGTAACCTCTTGACTTACATGACCAATCAATATAAGAAATATTCCACTCCAGTTTTATTGAAGATCATGAGCTCTTCATTCCAGAAAAACATGATCTACTCTCTAAATAACCTTTAAAAATTTTCTAGAGCACTCGCTCTATCTAAAAAGGGAGAAACAAAATTGTGGTTGCTTGTTGGCCAGTGGGACCTATTTTTTCATACAACTTCCTTATGTATCTCCTAAATCTCTCACGTGAATATGTTCTTTATAGGCTATAACATCACAATGAGTACGGTCAGCAGAAATAGTATGTCTGCAAATAGTACAGACCTCAATAATGAAGTGATCTGAATCAGCAAAAGAGTTTATTTCAGACTAAACACTACGGAACCGTATCTTGCCACTGTTGTCTAAAAGTAAGCATAGTGAAACCAGAGACATCAGATCTGCATTGGAACAACTCAAAAACAATTCTAATCCCAAAAAATAATCAGGACAAAGCCAGCCCACACAACTACAGGCCCATCTCTCTGATTAATGTGGATATTAAAATACTCTCCTCCATCCTTTCAAATAAACTCAAAAAAGTGATGTCATCCTTGATATCCCCAGACCAGGCAGGATTTATGCCTAATAGACACACACGGGATAACACCCTAACTCTAGATTCCTTGATACAGTTAACCAAGAATGATAGAAACCCGATATATGCCTTAACACTTGATGCTTGTAAGGCATTTGACAGGGTCAATTGGGACTTTTTGTTCTTAACTATCTCTTACTTTAACATTCCTAAAGAATTCTTTGACGTGCTAAAAGTGCTGTACAAAGACTCCTTTACCTGCCTCTATGTGAACAAAAGGATATCTAACCCAATTAAAATCACAAATGCAACATGACAAGGCTGCCTATTATCACCCTACCTCTTTAATATTTTCATTAAACCTTCTTCCTTTATATCTCGCAAAATACTTTCCACTCAGTACCTAAAGTTTTCAATCCTAAAATAATGCTGTCTGCATTTGCAGATGATCTTAATATATATTTTCAGTACCCCAATACTGATCTGAAGAAAATATTAGAAGCTATTAAAAAAATCTTGATAGTTTCGGAGTACAAAGTCAATCATAAGAAGTCCCATATTTTCCCATCAACCCTGCAAACCACAAAGTAAACTACTTTCCAGACTCTCTTTTTCAAACAACTACTACCTTAAATATCTAGGTAGAGCACAATCAGGCCTCCTTGATCCAAAATATCCTCCATAAGACATGGTCAAAAATCACCCAGGATTGTCACAGGTGGCAACAATTGAAACTTTCTATGTTGTCCAAGACAGCAATTGTGAAAATGAATGTACTGCCTAGACTACTGTATCAATTCAGTGCATTGAACCTTATTATTCCAAGCAGTCTCTTTATCAAAATGAGCAAAGAATTAGCCAAATTTATTTGGTTACCAAAATCGGTCAGGATAACTTACTCTAAATTGACCTACCCCAAGGAAAAGGGAGGCCTTAGCTTACCAGATCTTCAATTATATTACAAGATCATATGCACTAATAGAATCTTGGTAATCTCAAACTAGACTCAGACAACAACAAGATATCCCTCTCTTGGGTTAAAATTTGGCATCATCATGTGAGCAAAAGTAATATTAATCCAAAAGCTCTTCCTTTCCTTACCCCTACAAATCTTAGAATCACCAAATTAAGCAATACTCTAAAACACAAGATTAGAACGTTACAGGACCTGTTAAAATCTATCAACCTTGATAAAACCTTCCCTCTTCTCCAGCCACTTCACCTAAATCCTAATATAAAAGTCAACAACAAACTAGTCAATCCTACATATTTCCCCCTTATCAAAGACTGTACAGTCTGGGACCTTTATAAACACAACAACAAGAGTATCCTCAACCTAAGTCTAATTCTGAAAGTAAACAACAAATACACGGCTATTCTATGACAACTCAGAGAAATTGTATTATCACTAGCCAGCAATTTGTCTACCAATATTCAGGACATCAGCAGATTACCTGAAATTATGTCTAAAAGCTTATCAACTCTATGAAACATAACTCAGTGTGTCTATTCTCCAAGTATTGGGATAAACATGGTACCACATTCACAGAGGAACAAAAACTAAAGGCAATCAAAACCACCATAGCATTTATTCCCTTTAAAAATCTTATATATACACAATTAATGATTCATAATAACACCTATTACACACCAATTGTTCTAAATAGATTTGATCCTAATGTCTCATCATCCTGCCCTTGCTGTTTTTATCCACATGCTGACCTATATATGTTATGGTTCTGCAATCACACTTATAAATTATGGTGCTCTCTTAAAACATGCCTAGAAAAAATGGGTTATCAGAAATCCACACTGTGTTGGGAGCTAGCTATACTGCATATCTCCGATCTCAAGTTACCTAAATTAAAGCAACATGTATTAATTACACTTTGATCACTTGTTAAGTTATACATTACTAAAAACTGGCTAGATTGTACTAAACTCCATTGGAAGAGATTTAGGGATATGGCATTTAATCACATATCATCACAAAAACATATTATAAAAGGTCTTAGGAAGAGAGCATATTACCAGAAATTCTGGAAAATTCTACTTGACCAGATTCTATATGGTTAGTCAAACTGAATGTTCAAAAAACTGAGGAAAACTTTTGGTTCTCTTTTTTTTCTTTCTCTCTGTTCTTCTTGGTATCTTTTTCAGTTCAATCTTTTTCCTTAAGGTTTTTCCCTATTCCAAGATACAATGGTAGCACACTTTTAATTATTGTATATAGTTCAGTCTGGTTATATTTTTTGTTTTCTCTTGTACCTCAGATGATACCGGCATTTTATACACTCATGGAAGCTACTGTAAGTTGACAAGGATATTCAAAGTCATATCCAATGTTGTCTTACTCTACAATTGTTTTGGTTTTTGCAAAAAACAATAAAAATCTTATTTGAAATAAAAATTCTCATAATAGTACCAACCAAGTGATGTCCTCAAAACAGCTAATAAACTACATACTAATTAAAATGTTAAACAATAAAAAATAAAACATCCATAACATTATTATTGTTGTTCTTGTAGATAATATAATATGTGGTACTGGTAAAATAATATGAAACATAGTCACCTATATATTACAAGTTTGCCACTCTAAGTTTTAACACACATTCACTATATATTGTCAGGTCTACCTGGTGTTTACATTGCATTCAGGCTTAACTGCTATAAAAGTACCATATATTACAATTTTGTTTGCCAAGCACCCCCCTCTTTCATTAATCAGTACTTTCTCCAAAATAGAAATAAAAATAAAAACTGTTTTAAATTTACACAATCTGATGTACTGTATATTTACTAAGAACATTTTATGTTTTTTTCTTTATAGCATATAAATGCTTATTTATTTATTTTATTTATTTATTTATTTGCAGTTGTTTTACCAGGATAGTCCATTGGGTCAAGGAACCCGTTTTCAATGGAGTCCTGGGGAGAAAAGCTCCAAGACAAATTAAATTACAGTGAGTTTTACATAGAAAAAAATATATAAAAATTTGAAGAAGAATACAATAAGTTAATAGACATATTAATTGATATAGAGATCCTACATTAGTTTAATTAAAGAAGATGTCAGATAAGGACTTAAAAGGACTTTATAATTTAAATTATAAATTTTATTATGAACATTTTTCTCAGTTTTTCCCTACAGAGAATGTTTCACATGACATGTGAAGTGACAAACAGATGCCTTTACAGATGCAATCATATCATCCACTGCAACCTATCATTCTGGGGCAGCCACTATATATAGAATATCATTAATGTATTTGCAAAACATACACATTCCACACTTCTTCATTTTTCCATTTGTTTTGTCCTGACTATTAATTTCAGTTATCTGTTTCATACATTTGTTTTTATTGAAGAGAAAACTTGGTCTGTCACCCAACTTCTTCTTCATCTATGGATCAAATGTACCTTAAATTTTTTTGTCATAATTAATTTTACCTCGTTAGAATTTGACATGAATGGCAAAACTGTTCATCTAGTGCTTTCACTAGGTGTACTAACACTAGTTATTATAATACTATCCTTAACTGTCTAAAATTGGTTTAAATATCTTGCTTTTAAGTCCTTATCTGACATCCTATTTAATTAAGCTAATGTAGGATCTCTATATCAATTAATATGTCTATTAACTTATTGTGTTCTTCTTCAAATCTTGTTTCATCTAATTATAATCTGGACAACTAGACCAACTGTCTCTTAACTGAACTTTCCTGGTGATTTATTAAAGGGCCAAATGTGAGCTGTACTGCTCATCCTGCAAAGGCCCTAGGCCCACAACGTGGTATTTTGCAATTCACAGACAATTAAGCCATAGTAAGGAAAGGCTTCACTATCAGCTCATTTGCATGTCTCTGAATCACATTTAATTACCACAAAATGCAGATCTGTATTTCCCATGTGGTAGTTAATTGCATTGACTGCATTGCGCAGTGCTGGGCATTTCTCCCTCACAGTTACTCTCCTGCACACACACACAAACACACACACACACACACACACACACACACACACACACACACACACACACGCACACACACACACACACACACACACACACACACACACACACACACACACACACACACACACTCAAACCACAGTCCTTATGCCCGTTCCCAAGTCTGCTGCAGATCATATCTCTGGCATGTTGCTTTTCCCCAAATCCTAGTCCCATACTGCTACTGTTCTGTTACTGCAAGAGAAATCCATTTGCTCAGTGTCTAGCCTTCCCCCACCCCAGATCTTCATAACGTTAAAGCACTATTATGATGCAAGAAATCAGTGTTTAGTGTTTTCCCCACAACAGCTTATAATCATCAGTTCTTGAATAACAATAATGAGTAAAACTTGATTTTTAGATACCTGTTTGTTACTCTCCTCCTCAGTTAATGAAGACATCATTCTGGAGGAGTAATCAGCAGTGTCCACTAACACTAGCTCTCCACCCTTATCAGGATTCACAACACTTGCCATTTTGTCATCTGATAAATCTGTGAGTAAATTAATCGCTTCATTTATCATGTTAGAAATATAGTGCTCCTCATCCTTATTAGGAAATTTCTAATATATTTTCATTCATATCCTCAGAAAAGGTAGTTGCTGGGTGGATAGGTGGATTATATGTGCTTTTTTCTATTAAATTGATTCATAACTGATTGCCTTTTAAATGTGTCAGTGTCAAGCTGAATTAAATTTAAAATTAGCTTCTGTGAGTACAAATACATCAGTCATAATTCTGACAGGGTCTGTCCTCCTAAAAGAACAAAAAGTGAATTGCCTCTTAAATAATTTAACGTGTAGGTCTGTTATCAAATAATCACTGTGCGTATATATAAAACATCACCTTTATTTGCAATGTTTACTGTATCTTTAATAGATGTGCTAAAACAATCTTCCTTTAATGTGTAATTTGTGTTTCAAGTCAGAGAAGACCCAACCAGTGATCATGATATGCCTCGACTACTGTCCACATAAACATTCGGTTCCATGTCTCCAAAATTCAGAAACACTTATTTAACATCAGAAATTATTTCTAAAGCGCTTTTTCTCACCCTCAGCATTTCACGAATCCTAGAGGGTGTGCATTTATCTCCAGATTGTTGTTGAACCATTCTGTGGTTTCTCTGACAATCTCTCTGACTGCTTCAGAACCAGAAAATATAATTCACCTACATCCCCTGTCAGATTGTGATCTTAATTCACCATTTAAAAGGCCATTAGTTTTATTACTTTATGCTCTATCAACATTCTGATATGTGTGTATGCATATTTCTGCTGGTGCTGTTGTTTAGGGAAGGGATAAGCATGCTTTTGTTCAGTTTACTATTGTTTATTCGAACGGAAAAACATTTTCCGTTCAAATAAATGAATAGTAATACCGAAAGTAAAAACAACTAATGTTGACAATGTTGAAACAAATGCTCGACACATTTGATTCAACATTGTTGTCAAAACCACCACGTGATAGCCATATAGGAGCTGATGTAAATCAAACTCTTATATGACAAATCATGTTTTTGCAGGGGGGCAAGCCCCCCTGCACCCCCCACACACCCCTACTTATATATTCTAACTCCGAGATCGCACTACAGTGGGGATGTGGATGAATTTCCACTCCCCACTGTACCGCGATCTCTGTGCAGATAGTCAACTTACACTTATGTGAATGCAGTAGTGCTTTCGTATAAGTGGAGTCGACTATCTGGTGCACAAATGTTTGTGCATTCAACATTCTGATTTTAGGCACATTGCAGCCGACAGAATGCCATTCGCACAAACAATAGTAAACCCTTTTGTTCATAGTCCATTTTATCTCTTGTGAGCCTATGCTCTTTTCTAATATGAACTACTTTACACTGTTAATCTGCATACATTGGTAGAAAAATCATTTAAATGTTCTTCATTATATGAAGAAAATAGTAAGTAATTTGTAAAAGACTAATTAAATAGTTTATTTCTCCAGGGATTCTACCAGTCTTTCATTGTCTTTTTTCAAAAGGGACATAATTTCACAACCTAGTCTGTCTATTAAGCCAAACAATTTATGGTGTACCACAGTGCATTGTTCTGGCCTGCACGGGATTTTCCGAATCCTCATATCGTTTTGATCAACAAAATTTCTCCCATTGTTTTCATCAATATTCAAATTGTCCATCTGCAGACTTGTATATTTTATCAGTTTCTTTTACAAAAGATTTAACTGTAGCAATTCTCTAGTTTGGGGAGACCATAAATCTTCTTTCAACAAAAAAAAAAGTAAAATGAAACCAACTTGCTAGTGATGTTAGAAGAAAGATTTACCTCATTATTCTCTTTAATCATATTTTGACAATTATTTTATTTTGTATGATTAAATATGTCTGGCACATGCAGTGTCATTCTTATGTGGTTCACATTTTATATTTTCATTTCTTCAGCTACTTTTATTAGCTGCTCTAACACTAAAGTTAAATTGGTCATGGTAGATGGTAATGAAGCTACCACATCCATTGCACCACTGTACAGACTGGGAAAAGACATAGACTGCATACAGCAGGTAAATAACCATTACAGGTAACCAAAATATCACAATGCTGAACAGTCCAGGTAACCTCATTTATAAATAAAAACAAATAACAGAAATGTCAAAACCATGTAATTTATAAATTTTATTTAGTGCTTTCATCTTAAAATCACTTGGACGACATCATAAGAATTAGAATATAACCTACCACTACTTTGTACATCAAACTTTCTTTTATAGCATTAATCACATGATATACTCATCCCTTACCTAAAAGTAGTACCAGAAGCAGCAGGCTGATCTACACTGGAATGTTAGTAGTTCATCCAATAACAAGACTAATGACACTGGCACGTTAAATGCTAAACAAGAGCACAGTACGACAGGGGATGTAAACTATTAGCATTTCCCTTTTCTGAGTCCATCAAGGTCAGACTGGCAAACAGAACAGTTCAAAAACAATTTAGAGATCATACATACCATCTGAGATTACTGAGATGTCAAGGTCAAGGAAGATGATGTTTTTATATTATGGATGGGTAATGTAAAAACATGCACTTGTATATACAAATTTTTGATGATATTTTTTATATTATGAATAGGTAGTACAGTTGAATTAGTGGACTTTATTACCTACATGGAAAGTGCAACAGATTTTATTGGATTTTATAAAAAAATTACAGATGATATTAGTACTGAGATGTAAGAATTAGTAAGAACTTTTCATAAAAGTTATGAATCTACTATGTATAGGACACTAATCTTTTCAAAAGCCTTCTTGCATTATGAGTGGCCCTTCATTCAAACAAAAATATATTTTGGTTAAGTGATGGATGATAGTGTTATACTGATTGACATCAGATGATAACAGATTTGAAAAAGAATAAAATAAGTTAATAGACATACAATTTGTATAGATTGATATTTTAAGAGCACGAGGAGCAATATTTAAAATTATTTTAAGTTAAAGAATAGTGTTATAGCAACAAGAGTTAGTTCAGATATTGTTAGAACTGTATCAATGATTTATCATTGAAAGTTAATTCAAGCCAGGTAAAATAAGTTACAAATCCTGATATTGAGATAAACTTGGCAAGAGATGATGTTTTTGCCTTTAGTAAAAAAAAAATATAGAAGAGATAATCAAAAGTAGCAGTTGGGAAAATGATGTGCCATCCACAAAGGTTAATACCTAGTCCAAAATGTTAGATTGCAGTGGATCTTATGATTGCATCACAAAAGGGGTTGTCTATGTGTTAAGTTGGATGACATGCAAGGCATTATATGCTGAAAAAACTGAGACATTTTTATAATGTTGTGTCTTTCAGCTTTTCCCGGTTAGGTTCGCCACAGTGGAACTCCAGTCCGCTAATGATTGGCAGTAGATTTTTACGTGCCGAGTTGCCAGCCATAATGCACAACCTTCAACGAAGGTATGCCCATTCACGCATGTCTCCACACAGAAGACACTCTAGCTGAGAATCGAAAAGGACAACGTTTTACTGTGAGGCGACAACGCTACCGCAGCACCACCACCGCAGTTGAGAGATTTTTTATAATATAATTTATAAACATGTATGTGATATAAATTAAAAGACATTAAAATCCTTTTGATAAGCATGGCTATGAATATCTAAATGCAAAACAGTTTTTATTTATTATTTTGAAGAACATACTGAATAATGAGAGAGGGGGTTGCTGTGAGACACCTTTGGAATACAAGGAGCTTTTATGGTGGCTAAATTTCATAAAAAGACTACCCCAGTGATTCAGTAAAGAGCCTAGCATGAGATGTAAAAATATCTAGGAATCATTATATTCAGTAAAGTAGTCTATGATTTATGTGCTGCAACCAAAATCATAAAGGCATACTTTGTGACAAAACTTCTACTCAAAAACATGAGCAGTAGGCTCTAGGAAGTAATTTCCTTTGCATATATTTTAATTAAGTATTAACTAAGTAAACCCATTTGGCATAAGAACATTTTTTCAAGCCTGACTAAGGAGCATTGTATGAATAAGGGACTTGATGAGAGTGATATATTAGGCAAATGAGGCAAATGGAGAATGTTGAAAACAAAGAAATTAGAAGGGCTCTGTAAATGAGCTGAATGTACTGACTACAAGAATTATCTCTGTTCTGTGCATTCTATAGATGTATTACAAGGTCATGTCCTTGGAAAATACAGCCATGCTAATTTGATTTGCTATCTGAAAACTTAAATCTCTAATGGTTAACTAGCACATAATGCACAAAACTGACAATTTCACTGCTAGAATTGGTAAAAACTTCCACAAAAATAAGAAAGAGTGATTGCAGAAAGTGTAATATACTTATAGAAAAATACTATTCACAATAACTGCAAGCACGCAGTTAATACTATTTGTAAACAATATTGACAAATGTATGAGCAACAGAAAATACCAATATAGGATAATGACAATCCAGTTTCTTAATTACCAATAGGCCATAAATTTGGCACAAAACATGTGAACCCGTGGATCTAAGTACATAGTGTGTGTGTGTGTGTGTGTGTGTGTGTGTGTGTGTGTGTGTGTGTGTGTGTGTGAGTGTGTGTGTGTGTGTATATCTATATATCTATCTATATATATATATATATATATATATATATATATATATGTATATATATAGATATATATATATATATATATATATATATATATATATATATATATGTGTATATATATATATATATATATGTGTGTGTGTGTGTATATATATATATATATATATATATATATATATATATATATACAGTGTAGTCTTCAAAGGGAGAGGTCACCCATGCAACCCTTATTGGCAGCAAAGATCTCTATCTAACAAAGTGGTGACCATTGAGGTCTGAAAAAGCAAGGAAAAAGTATTAATGCATCATAAATTGACATACGTATTCACACCACTTTTTTCCATTTAGCAACTGAAGTCAATCTATAGATTTCTCTGTTATTTTTCTTAGGAACAATATTGTTCAAAGTGGAATGCTGTCACCTCAATGGATTAGAGAAGACCTTGCATGTATTTGCAATACTGATAATGAATAGAGGGCATATGAAGATCACTCCAGAAACTGCAATGTGATGTGAGCAGAACCACTTACATGATTTTACACATTTCAGCTTGACCACTAGAAAAAAAATAAGGCATGAAGTTTTCATTGTAGTGTCTCTGTTTCAGGATGATTACTTTGGTACAGTATCAATTGATTTAATATGTTTCTCTCTTACTCTTCCAACTATACCATACAAATTTGTAAATTGTTGAAGACACTCCCAAATAGTAAATATGAATAAGGGGCAGAGATGTATGTTTAGATGAACACTTAACATCCAGATAAACTCTACAGGCAACAATGCATTGATAGCCTAAGTATAATTAAAAGTAACCACTAGTCCCTTCAGGTCATAACAGTTAAAGACTTGATATATGATTTACACCAGCTAAACAAAAGCAGATGCATACTGAGGTTGAAGTCTCTTCTAAGTACAAGTCTTATCATGCTATTCAGTCATTTTGTACTGAAGCAACTCTACATTCCTAAAGTGCATGCTTCCAAGGACATCTTTCTGAAACATCTCATCTTCAACATATGCATCGTCTTTGTAGGAACATTTTAGGGCTATATAAATATTTATGCAAATGTTTTCATACACATATTCTAAATTTTCTCAATTATGCTGAATACCTTGGATTAAGACATATTTCCCTCCACAGAGCCTGTTTAATATCTTTATTTAAGCATAAGTTTACCTTTATACTGTATTTTCTTTTCAGAACTAATATTACTTTACATGCTCTATATATCACGCTTCTCAGGTCTGCTATTTTTGTTCTGGCCTCCTTTACACAATCTACTATTTGTAGTTTAACAGAACTACTCTCCATGCTCCACATAATTTATTTTATTTGTTTATTTATTTATTTATTTATTTATTTACATTCATTTACTGGGGAAATCCGGCTGGACAAAGGTCCTTTTTAAGCAGGGGCCCAGGGAGAAAAGCTCCAAATACCGCATATGACTTTTACAACTAACAATTTTATATACATAAGATACTTTGATATACATAAGAACAGTCCACTGTAGTATGACAATTCTTAACAGTGTAAAACCCTAAGTACATTTACATGAATATTTGATTTCTAACTTATAACAGTTTATTTATGTTCTAAATTGTGCATAGTTATATTTTTGGTATGCCGTCAGATTCAAAGGATCTCAAAGGTGAGGATGTAATACAAGTGGATATAATAAGGTGGGATGAGGGGTTCTTGAATGTAGGAGAGAGAAGGGAAGAGGTATATTAGTGGTGGTATCAATGTGCTGAGAAAGAAGGAGTTGGTAATAGAACAGAAGGAAGTATAAAATACTGATCGGGGTTGTCACAGTTACAGAGGCATGATTCCAGTAGGTGGGATTCTAAGGTTTCATTGAAAGAAGAAATGGAAGTTGTGGCTGAGATGTTGGGGGGAAGGTTGTTCCATTGTTTGGCAATAGTGTTGTTATAGAGGGATATAACTGCAGTATTACTGACTTTGATAACTTGTAATAGGAGTTTTTGATTGGATCGCAGGACTCTAGTTTTGGTGCTTGTGCTTAGGTGTAGTAATTTTTATAGTGCATGTTTTTTTCAGGTTACTGAAGTAGTTTATGTTTTGGAAGCAGGACTATTCAACCCCAGATGGTTTGACCCCAATGCAATTGTATACACTTTCATGTTTAAAATTACATTTATTGTCTGTGGGAGTAGCTAATGGAAGATTTGATCCTGGACTATTTCACCCCCAATTATATAAAAAAAAAGTTTTTGAAGTTTTATAAATGCATTTCATTGCTTAGCATATTAATAATGCTTTTTTCCCACTGGAATTTAATATATTATTTAACTTTTTTTATATGTAAATGTTAATTTATTTAACATTTTATTTAATTTGCAAATATAATTAATTTAATTAATAACTTTTTTAACTTAACTTTAAAATCAATATTATTTAACATTGTAAACATTAATATTATTTTAAATGAACATTAATAATATTATTATATGTATTTCAAATGCAAATGTTTTAAACAGTTATATATCCTCATGACTTTTTTATTTTTTTGAGGCAATATTTGACATTTTCTCAGTAACTATGCGGATGCATGAGCAGTATATAATTTTTTTTCTTCTTTATGTCAAAATATCTGTGGCTTATTTCTTTTCTTGCTTTGCCATTTCGGGGGGGGGGGTCAAACCATCCAGGGTCAAATTGTCCGGGGTCGCACTGTTCGGGCTCAAAACGTCCCATACCTTATGTGTTAGCATAGGTTGATTGTAAAGAATGAGATGGGGAAGTTCCAGTCAGTTAAGTCTTTTAAGAGGAATGCAGTGATGTGTTCTGTGAAGAGTATTGTTTGCAGAATTGCCAACTGTATTATAACACATTTGCAGCTTGTAAACATCAGATTTTCTGAGATCGGTGAAGATTGGAGAGACATACAAATAAGTGAAGATGAGATGGGTTCCTGCAATAATGGCTCTGGTGGTGTCATTTTGAACTGTTTGTTTCTGTATAGCATG
Source organism: Protopterus annectens (assembly GCF_019279795.1). NCBI lineage: Eukaryota > Metazoa > Chordata > Ceratodontiformes > Protopteridae > Protopterus > Protopterus annectens. The sequence continues at coordinate 726,644,431 of NC_056729.1, forward strand.
GCTAGGTTCTTATGTACTTTCCTTATAATATTGGATATATGTATGTCAAATTTCATCTTGCTGTCAATTTCGACCCCTAGCAGTTTGGTGTGATTGACTGGAGATATGATGGTATTATTACTGTAGGTGATGTTAAATGTAATGTTATGAGTAGAATGCTGTGTGGAAGACAGATAAGAAGCTTAGTTTTATTTTGATTTAATATTAGTTGTGATTCAGTGAGCCATCTTTCAACAGCAAGAAAAGAGGATTGTGTTTGTTGTAGCAGTGCCTAGGGGAAGGAGGAAGCACAGATTAGTGTAGAATCATCCAGATATTGGATGATAGAAGCCTGATGCGTGACAGTAAGAAGGTTATTAGTGAAAATAGAAAATGGCAGTTTTCCGAGAATGGAACCCTGTGGGACTTCTAGTGAGACCGGTAGTAGTGGAGAGAGTTTGTAGTGCCATCTGACTGCCTGTTGTCTGCCTGTTAGGTCATTTCTGAACCAGTAAATTGTGAGTGAGCTTAGATTTAATTCTGAGAGAGTGTTGGTGAGTTTATCATGAGTAACCATATCAAAGGCCTTGGAAAGGTCTAAGAATATAGCTGAGACATAATTTCCACTGTTCCTGTGGTTGTTGACTGTCTGTGTGAAAGACTTAAGAGCTGTAGTAGTACTTTGTGATGGTCTAAAACCATGTTGTGTATTTGTTAGTAGATTATGAGAGTTTGGGAATGTCATGATTTGTGAGTATATACACCTTTCAAGGATTTTGAAGAAGGGTGAGAGTATGTCAATTGGTCAGTAGCTGGTAAGTTCTTTAGAGTTACCTCCCTTGTGAAGTGGAGTGATGTAGAACATTTTCCAGAGGTGAGGAACCGTGTTTTCAGATATGGAGCAATTAATGAGAATTCTTACAGGATATACAATTGCATTAGCAACAATTTCCATGAATTCAGCTGGTAGTCTATCCACTGAGGAAGCTGCGAGTTTTAGTTTATTAGGCATTGTCTTAATAGTGGAGATGGGGACAGGTTGCAGTGAAAAGCTCTGTGCAGTAGTGTAGTTTTTCGGTGACTTGATAGTAGTAGAAGGCTTTTCAGAGTTAGCTAGAGCTAGGATGGAATCTGTAAAGAATTTGTTGAACTGAGTTGCTATGTTTCTTGAGTTGTCAGTGGTTGCAGGGGCAGGGGTGCCAGCTTTACTCAGTTAAAGTGCTTTGTTGATTGTTGCCCAAAATCTTTATGGTTGTTTTGGTATCTATTTTGTATGTTGTGGAAATAGCTTGTTTTGCCTCCTTTAATAATTTTCTTTGCATTATTTCTAAGCTCAAGATATTTTTGCTTGTCAGTAGGGGCACCGGTTTTCTTCCAGTTTATCCAAGGTTTATCCCTGTTATGTAGTAGATATCTAGTCTCTTTGGATAACCAGGGGCATATTTAACTTTAATTCTGATGGTTCTATGGGGTGCATGGTGATTTAGTATGTCAGGAAAGGTTAAGTTAAAGTAGCATACAACATCATCTAGATTAAGTGTTTTCAAGGGGTGCCAGATGCAACTTGCTAGAACAGCTATAAAATTGTTGGAGTTAAAGGATTCTATATTACGTATTTGTTGATAAGTGGTGGGTTTTGGTAGATAGGTTCGACTCCTGATTAGATAGGTTAGTAGGTGGTCACTCAAGCTGTCTGGGAAAAAGCCTGAATTATTAATTTTGTCTGGCCTGCTTGACAATATCTATTGTTTTACTGACTTTAGTTGGAGCTTGGATAAGTTGCAAAATCCTGGAGGTTGATGAAGTTTGTAAGACTGGAGGAGTTGCATGTTAGCCAATCAATATTGAAATCTCCTAGTATTATGGTTTCTTGAGGTAGTGAGTTAGAGGCCCAGTGAAGTAGATTTTCAGTGGTATCTGTATTACTACCTGGTGGAAGTTAGCAGTTGATTATCTTTATGGCTTTTTTAGTATTAATATGTAGTTTAGTAATTATAACTTCTGCTGCTCCTAATGTGGGTAATGGTAGGTCCAGTATTTCAACATTCAATTGGTTTTTAAATAAAATGGCAATGCCTCCACTTTTTTTGTTTGTTCTATCTTTTCGCAGTATGTTATTGCCAGGAAGAATTATTTCATTGTTAGTTGTATCAGGCTTTATCCATATTTATGTGAGCCAGACAATATCATGAGACCAGATGGAAAGGTTTGCATGTAGTTCTGATATTTTGTTTGTAATGCTTCTAATGTTTATGTTAAAAGCTGGTTGGAGGCTTTTTTGTGGAGGTGTGGAAGGGTGTGAGTGGAGTTTTGTATTATAGGGTGGTTGATGGGGTTGTTAGGGCCAGGGTTTGGATGTATATCTCCACAAAGGGCTAGATTAGAGGCAATTTGCACTATGGTGTGGATGATGTTAGTAACATGTAAGTGATAAGTTAAGGATAGCTTGTTAGTCTGGTGTTCTGGCAATGGAGGGAATGGGATGTGGTGAATGAGAGCTATGTGAAAGATGGTGGGGTAAATCTGGAGGTTTAAAGGTGTTACCTCAGTTATGGTTAGTGTTAGTAGTCATATGATAAGGTGGTGATATGGGAATAGTGTGGTAGTAGGAGGTAATATGTGCTTGTAGTATAAAAGTTAAGATGTTAATAAGATGAGATGTGTGTGGTGATGTTAGTTAATGATAGTATGTATGATAATTTATTAGTTTGCAAGAAGGAAGCATGGGGCTTATAAGTAATAATAGTAAGGTCAAATCTGTATGTAATTACAGGCTGCTGAGAGAGTATTAGTTGAATGTGTTTCGAAATATGTGGTGAGTAGATGGGTGGGAGTGGCTGAGAGCTGTTTAATTGTTGCAGAGTGCTGATTTGCCTATGTGAAGTGTTGGGAGTGGTCCTGAGATTTTGTTTGCAATGCTTCTAATGTTTATGTTAAAAGCTGTTTGGAGGCTTTTATTGGAGGTGTGGAAGGGTGTGAGTAGTGTTTTGTATTATAGGGTGGTTGATGGGGTTGTTAGGGCCAGGGTTTGGGTGTACATCTCTACAAAGGGCTAGATTAGAGGCAATTTGCACTATGGTGTGGATGATGTTAGTAACATGTAAGTGACAAGTTAAGGATGGCTTGTTAGTTTGGTGTGTTGGCAATGGAGTGAATGAGATGTGGTGAATGAGAACTATGTGAAAGATGGAGGGGTAAATCTGGAGGTTTAAAGGTGTTACCTCAGTTATGGTTAGTGCTAGTAGTCACATGATAAGGTGGTGATATGGGAATAGTGTGGTAGTAGGAGGTAATATGTGCTTGTAGTATAAAAGTTAAGATGTTACTAAGGTTCATAATTAAGTAAAAGTATGTTGGGATTTGAGTAGTGAAAGTAAGGTGGCTCTTTTGAGATGTGTGTGGTGATGTTAGTTAATGATAGTATGTATGATAATTTATTAGCTTGTAAGAGGGAAGCATGGGGCTTATAAGTAATAATAGTAAGGTCAAATCTGTATGTAATTACAGGCTGCTGAGAGAGTATTAGTTGAATGTGTTTTGAAATATGTGGTGAGTCAATGGGTGGGAGTGGCTGAGAGCTGTTTAATTGTTGCATAGTGCTGATTTGCCTATGTGAAGTGTTGGGAGTGGTCCAATAGTATAAATCTAATGAAAGAGGGGGTGGGTGGAATGGTGGTAGAATAGGGGAGTGAAGTGACCCCGAGCGAAGTGAGGGGAAATGGAGCGGGATGAGCCACAATGCAGAGCAGACTGCATGAACAAATAAAAACAGTTAGTTGTTGCAGCTAGTCAGGTCAGTGCAGTTAGAACCTTAGTAGTTTAAAGCAATTTCCTGCAATCATCTACAGAGTGTAGACAATTTATAAGTGGAAGCAGCTTAGCCAGAGTAAGAGGTAGTTTAACTTAAGTAAACTCAAAACTTTGAAAAGGAGATCTAAACTACTGGAGGATGGGAACAAGATGGTAGAAGGGAAGTGGGTCCTTGAACTCAACATTAAACCTATATATGCAGGTAGGTCTGAGTCCATTAACCCAAATGCTTTCCGCTGTTCATCACAGTTTATAAACTCATATCCTTTTATTATGTGCTCCCAAAATCATGACTTCTTATTCTTTCTTTTCCAAATACTCATTATGTTTTCTTTTGTATCTTTCTTCATACTATATATTGATTGGTGTTATTCTATTTTTCCATTGTCTAACTTACCTTTAACATATAGACTTGCTTAATGTATTCATGTATATGAAGCGGTGCATAATTCTCAGTATAGTTCTTTGCTAGAGCTGCTCAAATGCCCATGTGTGATCCTGTTTCTGCCTTGTTGGACACTATGCCTATCATGTGCTTCCATTTGGGCAAATATTCTCCATAAAGAATCAAATATATTAATCTAAGCTGCATGGCCTAAGTGTATGTATCCAAATATGGAAGCCTCAAGCCACCCTTTTCCTCTGTTAGTATTAATTTTTCACATTTTAGTCTTTCTCTTTTGTTAAAACATATAGATCAGTGTTCACTAACATATACAAGTAATGTATGTTTTTTCTTAGCTCTTATGTTTACCTATATTTCAATGCTAAAATCTGTCCATGACATTTATTTCTGGCTAACCCTTGCTTTAATCTTGAGGTCCCAAGCCCCACAGCATACATACATACATACATAATCATCATCACCATCATCATTATGTATATATTGATAAGAAGAATCATGATATCAAACAAAACGGTTTCAATTTTTGTCCATCTTTCTGTGCTGTATGTTGATTATCATCAATCAGGAGTTACCTTAATCCATCAAAGACTGACCATCTTCTTTAACTTGCTTTACCACATTAACAATTCCAAATATGTTTATAGAGTCTTCCAGCAGAATCTGCATTATTTTCAAAGGCTTTATGAATAAATTTGATGTGTTTAAGTAACAAGATATTTTAATCATCACTCTCATATAATACACAAAGAATATACAGTTCCTCAGGGTTTGGTGCTAGGACTTATTATTTTTAGAATCTAATTCTCTGAAGTAAAAAACAATAACTGAGCACTCTGTCCGACTAAGTTTGCAATAGACTTCACGCTAGGAGTAGACATTGAATCCCCAAATGAATTAGCCACCCTGCAGAAAGATTTGTTCCAAGCAAATAACTGGTTCCAGAAACATGGACTGAAACAAAATGACAAAAAAAATGCATTATTGTATTCACTGGAAGTTGACTACCCTAGAAAACTACCTTCATTTATTTATTTGTTAATTAATTAATTAGTTAATTAATCAATTAATTAATTACTTGCTTAATTAATGTATTTATTTTTGTTGATTGATTTGGTTGTTTATTTATTTATTTATATTTATTTATCAGGATAGTGCACTGGCCTCAATGAACCATTTGCAGGGTGAATAGGATCACATAAGAAATTAACAAATTGTCATACAAATTCAGATACAACTGAACTGAATCATTAAGTATATTCAGATATATCTGTCTGTAAGATCTGCCAGCTGTGCCTTCTCTGTAACTATTTTACATTTTTGAATTTTTCATGATTTGTAGCTTGTTTCTTATCTTTTGCACTTTTTTTTCATTTTCTCTGGGGTTTTTTTGTCTGCGAATTGCTATCTGAATTTTAGGATAAAATTAGAAGAAGCATTTTTAGACTATCAGTCTTTGGAATGTTGGTAACCCCTTTCTCAGCAACCAGATTGTGATTAGTTCATAGGTGTGTACTAGGCTAATGGCTACCATGGCCTTTTTAATCCTAGCCATGCATACTAAATCTCTGACAAGTTTGTATACCCTTGATAAGTGTAACAAGGTCTTGGGAGATGAAACATTTACAAGCAGGGGCCTAGAAGAAGAACCATTTACAGGCTGCTAAAACGGGAAATGAGTTTCCTGTTTCCCATCCAGTTGTCCAAGTTATACTTCAGTTGAGTTAGGGAGGAACTCTGCTTCACACGGATGGGAAGCCTGTTCCAGAGAAGTAGCCTCTGGGATACATATCTGTCTCATCAACAGGTGCTATTTATATTACAAACAAGGTTTAAGTCTTCAGAATGGATAATTCTGGTGCTGTTTGCTTTTTGGGTATGTAAGAGGTCCATCAAAGTGGGGTCCAACAATGCCTTGTATGCCTGGCATAGATCTCCCCTCAACAGTCTGCAGGAGACAGAATTCAGGGATAGTGATTTGAGGCAGTCTACATGGAACATGTTACTTATGCCATATATTCTTTTAGTGAGGAACCTCTGTGGTCATTCCAATTGTTGTATATGTCTGGCTAGGTACATACCAAAGGGGGTCTGATGAATGTTGAATATAGTGGAATAATGACCTACTTGGCCCTAGATTAATGACAAAGTTTTGATCCTGGTGAGTGAAAGAGCATTGAAACATTGATTTATAGCTAGCACTAATATGTGGTGTTTGTGAGATTTCCCTTTGATTCGTTTGCCGTTTTAATAGCAACCTCATCAGTTTAACTTCCTAATAGACAAATAGTTTGGTGTTACATTTCTCACTGCTAGTAAACTGGATCACTTCTAACAACAGGTATGAGTGACAAAGACATTTAATATAGGAAAATGCTCTGATAAATAAAAGCACCCCCTCAAGAAAATGTATATTAAAAGAAAACATCTGAAATCCTGAGAAAAAAATGTATTTAAATACCCATTGTCTACAAGATATTATTGTATACAGAACTATAAAACGTGGACAAGCAGTATGCAGGATTAGGTCACTGTCTTTTTTTCAAGTAGTCTGGCTGGCATGGGGATATGGGCATGTCCTTTGGAGGTTATGCACTGATGCCAAAAATTGACCTTCACCAGTTGTTTGGCACACTAAGTCATGAAGGCACAACAGCCCTTATCACCAATGCATAGGAGTATACTTTTGCATGGGGAAGCATATTGTGTCTTTTGCATTGAGGCATAATGCTTGGAACTCACCCAGTGGGGGGAAATAGCCAAATGCATGCACCTTCGTTGTTGTGATGCTTGCAACACAACATCCTCTGTCACTGCTACCAGTATGAAGCCCCCAGCCCATTCTATCCCTCACTGAGGATTACACAGAATGGGAAAATGAATGGGATGGGTTCATATGAGGGAGGCTGAATGACTGTGGGCAGTGTGAAAAATGGTAAATAGAAAAAAATATATATTTTGCTGCTGTTTGGCTGTTGCAAGAAAGCTTATAATAAGAAAATGGAAAAATTCAGAGCCTCCATCCTTTTTAAAAATTCTTAACACACACATATATGGTAAAGAAATTGGTACACTTAAAATGAGATCTAGAGGTGATAAGATTAATTATAAAATTTGGCCAAAATTAAGATTGCTGATGAATAAATATAACAGAGCAGCATTCTGGAAATTATATGAAGTATTTTAGTTAGAATTCATGATGACATTTATTTATTTAACTGTTTTAATAATACTTTTTGCATTTTATTTTTCTTTGAACTTGGATATTACATGTTTTACAATAAGTATTCTGTATGTTATTCTACTTCAGTTTTTTTCCCCTTTCTTTTTGATTTGTTTCTTTCCTTTCTGCATTCTACATGACTTTTCATTGGCTACATTTCAAAATATTACCTTACTGTCTTATGTATTTTTGGATACTACATCATGGAGGCCATAAAACAGTTTTTAATTAGACATTGACTGTTTTGAATATGACATTCTTATTTGGAATCTCATTTTAAAATATTTTAGATAGGCTTGAAGCAGTTGCACATAGATATAAGACAAATAACGTTGCCATACAATGAATTTCATGCTTTCTTTTAGGAGGTTCACATGCAGTCTAGGTGGGAAGGACAAGGCCCAGCCTAAGGGAATTAAAATCAACTTAATGATGCAAATCTGTCTTTTGTCCTTTAGCCAATATTTAGAAAGATTTGCTTTTAAACATTTTTTTTTTATCTTTCCTTCCTGCAGTATGCTCCCATCAGCAATATGAATCGCAAGTGATAAGCAGAGGAACACAGTGGCAGATTTTATCCCAACGTGTTTTCTACATTCCATTTTTTTCAGCAAGCTGATGCATCCTGTCAGCATTTATGATACATTTATTTTTGGAGTGTTTACTTCACATCTCATTGTCCATAAAAGTGATTTCTAATCCAAACTGGTAAATGCACAAAATGTTTTAAAAACTGGCAAAATTGTAAAATGTTTTCTTGTCTGAATAAATGTGTTGAAAGTATCCAAAAAGTTCTGTAGCAATCTGATTAAATGAAATGTGATTCTGTTTAAGAAGCTGGAATTCTAAAAGTTGGTCTTTTTAGGTGCTTTTGTATCTCAACGTTTCTAACACATAATTCATGCTTTCAGCTGGATGGACAGCCTTAAAAGCAACACATAACATTATCTGCACTTTGTATTTATAATTATGATCTACTACATCTAAGATTAATATTATCTATGAAAAGCGAAATCAACACATCCCTTCAAAATGTGTCTACAAGATTAAACATACAAAGCTCTATACCCAAATATACTTTAAATAAAACTTTAAATAAAAAAAACACACTGGCATTGAAAATCAATGTTTTCTAGGAGGCAATCCACTGGGTAACCCAACAATCACTTTGCTTGCATATATATCTCCATAGTCACACAATTGCAGAGAATGGGTAAAAATAACTTTCAAACTTTATTCTGCTTTTATCGCAGAAACTTGATTCCAAAAAAGAAATAAATAGAACTGCAGCCACAGTTCAAAGTACCTTAAACCATATAAACGCTTCTTAAGGTAATGTGCCACTGCAATTAAATGGCAGTTTTCAAGAGAAATTTGAAAAAGGAAACTAAAATAAATTAAACCTACTGAAACTGTTGTTCAGCTTAACTGCCTATTGCATTTTATGTAAAGCATGCTTGTATATCCCCCATAGCATAGTTTGAAAATAAAATGTATACTATTAAAAAATATAAAAGCAATGACAGCTGTGGAAGAATCCTCCCTGTCCCTGCCTAGTCAGACTATTTCCTTCAGGTTTACTGCTACTTCAATGTCCAGCACAGTTTCATTCTGCATCGTTCACGTCAATTAAATAGTTTAACATAATGCCAACTCATGACATCCACACACAAATTAACACTAAATAAAGTAAGTACATAAGCCAATCCATTGCAAATAAAAAGTGCTCTCCAAACTTAATATGTTGGAACTATGAAATGCAAGCACAGTATTTTATTGGGAGTGAGAGTTTTTCTCATGCTCCATAAGAAAAACATGGACTTTTCATTATTAGACTGTGGTAAGGTAAGACAACGGTATGAATAAAAATATTCTCATTTAGTTGATGTGCACATACCTATTTTAATAAAATATGAAATAGACAGTAAACACTTGAAATATTAACAATAGTTAACTACAGATTTCAAATTTCAGATATGGGGAAGTGAACACAATTTTTCACACCTTCACTCCGTCATATTGGTACCAATCAGCCTTGTTTTACAAATATGATTTCATATAGTATCACATGGAATATAGTTGTACAGTGCATTTAATATGCATTAAGATCCATATTAACTCCTTAAAACTAATGCAGACATTTTCTGCAGCCAATTATAAAAGTTAAATGGCTTCTTAAAATCTAGGGATTTTTGCCTATATGGCTTTTTCATGTGAATGTTTTAATAGTCATTTTGGATTTTAACATATAGATGTGACATTAAAAAGGCTATCAGCCTATAATGCTGGTGTAGTTATTGAAGGTAAACAACTGTGGTACTAGGAAATGTACACAAAGGTGAAAAGGTGCATGCTTTGCCTGTCAGAAGCAAGCCAATCAGATGGTATGAAATCATGTATGGTTAAGAAAAATCCAGATATTTATTTTATGCTAATCTGGTAGTTAGCAGTGAGGATTAAGATAATCCATTGCTTCCTGTGGCATTGTTTGAACCCCTCACCTTCCATTTGATCAGTAGGTAACCTTGAATAAGTCATTTAACCAGACAATGCTGTAGGGAAATTGTCTAGGCTCCAAAATGGTCTTGTAGACTGCATGCCTAGTAACTGACTATGAACTTATGGCAAACAGAATTTCTGTCCTCATCCTGATGACTCTAGACATCATTGTGCCTAATTCTTGATGAATAATTAATGTTCATTTGTTAGAGCATGCATTTTTATCTCTAATGAAGATAAATTATGCATTATGAAGAACTTCTTAAACTCTTTTGGCTACATATCATTAAAACAATAAGACAAGTATAAGCATTTGCTGTTAATTATGACATTATTCTTTAAGGTAGCTAAAGCTTCAGAACCAAGCTGAAGAATACTGGTGCTGTGATGAATTCATGAGAAAAAATGTGATTCTGCCAATTTATATCTATATACATTTTTAAATTACATGTAAACTATATGCATTTATTTATTTATTTATTTATTATTTATATGATATTTATCGATCACTATAATGGAATGATCCCAGAGAACCAATTTAAGCCTCAGCTTGCTTTTTGTTAAACCATAGTAATTGTTTACATATTATTAGCCAGAAAATTTCATGCAAAATATAAACAAAAAGCAATCTGTCAAACCACGGCAATAATAATAAATTGTGATCATGTACAACAGGAGTTTACAGTGTAGAATGAACTGATATATATATATATATATATATATATATATATATATATATGCAGAAAATTATATTTGTTGTGCTACAGTTGCAAGATTAGTTAGAAGATGTCTGAATACAGAACAGGAGAACATCTCTTGGTGGTTGCTCAAGCACATTTAAAAATGCTGTAGAATTTTTCTGTTGCATTATGTTTATACTTACCTTATTCAAATATTAATGTTCTAATAGATAAAAATGGAAACAAATGAATTGATCCACAATATACATATATGTACATTGAGAATGTATCCACAATATACACATATAACCATTAAAATGTTAATGTATGACAGAGAAAGGCAAAAATGGAAAAATAGACAGGTATAGATATATAGACACACACACACACACACACACACACACACACACACACACACACACACACAGATAAAAAGATAGGAAGCATGATGAATAGCTAGAAAGATAGATAAATAAAGTATCAAGGTAATATAGTAGAGAAACTCCTTTCTGCCATGCTAACCCCATCCCAGATTAAAGGCGAAATCAACTATATGACATCATACCAAAGAATGAGTCCACGTAGGAGAATCCAGATGCTGTTCTGAACTTCCCTTCGTGTAGAAGGAATGTAACACAATTGTTAGATACTATGATTTAAAATCAAGCTATGTTGATAAACTTCATTATGAACATATTGCATATTTCAGGTGAAACTAAACACACAATGTTGTTCTCAACAGTACATGATCTCGTGAAATCCCACTGTATGTCCTGTATTTTGAACCAGAAGATACATAAATGACCAACTGCAACTCTTCTCATTCAGACATTTCTTAGAACTCACCTGACAGATGACTCATTATGTGGGACTGTATTGATGAAGGGCAGCCCAAAAGCAAAAGAGATGTTAAATTTCATTATTCCCAGGCAATAAAATGTAATAGATAACCTAAAACTTCTACTGTGCATGTAAATGCTTTGGCTGGCCCCTTGCCAGCTTTTCTTTCCCTGTAGTATATTTTCCCTGTAAGAGAAAAATGGTACTGAGGATTTTTTGACTTGATGCTCTTAATGCCTACAGTGTCAGTTTCAACATACAGATAGAACTGTGTCTGCTACACATATACCCAGTGATTTCAAAGGCCTATAACGTTACTTAAAAATTTTCCATGCAGATGGAAAATTTCTAAGTCTCATTGCCCTGTGAACCAGATCCTTGTTTAGGAATTGAGCATATTTACCTCAGGAATCTTCATTAGTGACTCCCAGAAAAGGTTTCATAAAATTAAGAGTAGTGTAAGCCCTTCAGTAGCATGCTGCTCTAAATTAAGTTTTTTTTGGTATCTAGTCTTGACTGAGAGACAGAAATAATGAAGAAGAGCACTATATCATAGGATCATATGAGGTTACTAGGTTAAGGGCCCTAGGGCCCTTACAAGCCATCCAAATACAACCCCATGTTACAAAGACTATCAAGGCATTAAGAGGAACTAAGTCAGCAACTACTGCCCCTGTCCAAGAGGAACACAGGTGAAATTTCAGGGATGAATTTGCAGTTTCCCATCCAGTTATCCAAATTGCACTTAAATAAGGTCAGCGAGGGGCTCTGCTTCACCTGAACTGGAAGTTGTTCTGGAGGAGAGGTAATCTCTGTGAGATATATCTGTCTCTCCAGCAAGTCCTGTTGATGTCACATACTAGGTTGAGTTCCTTAGACCGAGTGAATCTTATACCATTTGATTTATAAATGTGCAGCATTTCCATTTGAGCAGGATCTGAGATGGCTTTGTATGAGAAGTCTGTAAGACACAGAGTACTGTGACTGTGATTTTAATCTGTGAAAGTATGACATATGCTAAAGACCCTGAATCTGATTTATTAGAAACCTTTGAGATCTTTCCAGTACCTGTTAAGGTACATACCAAAAATAGCAGTGTACTCCATTACTGGCCTGATGAGTGAGGAGTACGGGGTTGGGGGGTTATAATCTCTTTTTTTCTGGATGCAATGCCCTTACTTATAAGGTAGGTGATGGAGAAAGCCTTTCTTACTGCTGTGGAGATGTGGTGGTCAAAGGAAAGGTTGCTGTCAATCTGTGTACCCAAATCTCTCAACACTGATTGCATGCTTAGGGTGTTGCTATTAATGTGGTAATCTGTAGGGACATCACCCTTGTTGAAGGTAATGATAATTATTTTTTTGCATTGAGTTTTAGCCCATGAGTTTGGCACCATTCTGTGAAAATCTGGATAGTTGAGAGGTATGATAGTTAAGTATATGGTACAAACACAGTACAGGACAATGTATACAGTGTGGAGTATTGTGAAATCCCATTCCTGGCATACTGTACTGAAGTTGTGTAAATGATCTGTAAGGGTATATGGACTGCATGTAAAATAAACACTCAGGGAAAGTGTGTGTATTGAATAGGGACACATAGATGAATTGTAGGAATGAACACAGGGAAAGAGGACAGGTGAAACATCTTACTGTACAGCAGATGAGGGCATGTCAATGGAAGACAGTTGTAGTAGAAACACCAGTCACATATCAATATGGTACAATAGGGACTGCACAGTGAAAATGTGTATTTTGTGACTGTCACACACGGTGGCATAACAAGGAGCAATATGTCTGTGTCAGATAAGCATCCTTATATGAAAAATGCAGAAGACATCTATCAGGGATGTTACATGCAATTGGGGTAGTATGTATATTGTGAAGCTGTGCAATCTGATTTGTCTGAATATGAGTGTAATCTCAGCAGAGGTCTCCAGCAATTGGAACATAGGTAAAGGCTCATGGACATTAGAATGAACATGCATAATCATGGAGAATATCAGAATAATACCACCAGTAATTCCATGTCTCTGACATAACATATGTGATTTAGAGTGATCCGAGATGATTTTGAACAAACACACCTGCACAATTATTATGACATGTCCTCATTTTATGAGGATAATCACATACAGTGTCATGGCACCATAACATCTGCTAGAGGTGTTAGGAGGGGCACTGCTACACCTACATGTGACATTATGATCAATACAGGCTAGTTGACTTAGTTGACTGGTGAGCACGGGATATAATATGGCACAATCCACACTCTCACGAATGTTACCCATGTCATTAATTTTGTCAGACAGCTGTGTATATACTGTGTGCATCTCCAGAACAGGTAGCACACATGTATCTGGTGTACAACTTGATGGGGTTCTGCACCATCAGACAGCAATGTTTATGCCACAAAAAGAATATCTAGGTATGGCCAATTAGATATGTGACAGCTCACTGTGGCAAAGGTGGTACACTTCAGTTACACATCACTGAAAGATGTGTAGGGAGGTACATGAAGAAGGGTGCATTGTACTCACTTATTGATGTGATGAAGGCTGTGAACTATGGAGGTATTATGGTTTCTGATGTGGATATTCTTCACATACTCAGTAGTTCTTTTACATATAAGGGAGTAGTCAGCACTGTCACCACATGCTGGTGGATGTTCCACTTACCATCTACCCCAGGACACAGGTCACATACCTATTTGTCTGATTATAGGGCGCAATGTCTACATTATACTTGGGTTCTGTGTTTGTTTTCCTGATGTAACAAATCCCCCTATGTTTTCCTGTCATTGCAGGTGTTGTCATGGCTGTGGCAACAGTCTTTGATGTGTGATGATATGGTTTGCATTATACTAATATCAAAGTTGGAATCAATGATAGAGCACAATCTGTAGTCTTTCAGACAGCTGTTTGGACATAGGATGTGTATGTCATCTGTGATATCCATCACTTAAATAATGGACAAGAAAGGGCCTAGCAGACAGCCTGATGTACGGACCTGATCACTGCACCTGAGATATAGGTCAATTCACACATGTCAACATATTTAGATGCCACATATGTGATAGAGTGGTCTACCCACTTGGTGGTATAGCTGTATATGGCCACATCTGACAGTTCTGAGTGAATACGTCAGTATGGATTTGTGTCAGATGCCTTGGGCTTGTCAAGTTCAAAAGGTTGATAGTGTTATTATCATGCATGCCCTCAATGACCTCTTTGAGGGCATCTAACAGATGTAACAGACAATATGTATCATTATTAACTCACACAGGTCTGTTACACACAGGAGGTGTCCATTTAGAAAAGGTCCACGATGACATGTTGGTCTACCTCACAGATGAGGAGAGTCAGGGTGTGTCTATACATGCATGCATCAGGTGCTGTCCTCCCAACTCAGACTGAAGCATGTTGATGTGCACCCTTCTACAGGAACATAGACTGTGTGGAGGGTGTGTTGAAGTGTGTATTCAACCAATTGGCTCACACTAACAGAACAGATACTGTGAAAGTTAATGAATCAACCTGCACCAATAGAGCTGTCACCATTGGTGTACCACAAGGATCTGTGCTTGCAACTTTACTATCTGGAATGTATTTCATGACAGTTCGGGCTAAGGTATACAGCATTTGTCTTACTGCTTTTGCTGATTCTTGTATACTGGTGCAGTCATTGAGTCCACCCATGATTATAACATACTACAGGAGGGGCTAAAAAAGGCAAATTTTAGGTAACAAAGCCAAACAGACTACATATAAATGGAAAAATGTGTCTTTATTTTGGCCTTCTGCAAAATGGAATTCCCTGCTACTTACAACAGTGACTATAGGTCTACTACACTGAAAATAAATAAGTAACCAGAAACGAAACTAACAGGTACCAAACCTCTACCAATAAAGCAAATGAATCCATGGAAAAATATACTTTATTCTTTATTGAGTGTTTTCATTTGAATGTATCAATGGACTTCTTCAGAATCAATTAATTAATGTCACAAGCCATTTAAAAAGCCATCCAATAAGATCATATGCTTAATATCAGAGCTTTGGCCGGCTAACATCTACCTGAAATCAGCTGGACATATAAGTGAACTTAAGTACACTTTTATCTTATCTTTTGCATATAATACTGTATTTAATTTATTTATTTGTGTTTTTCACTGAATATTAACTCAACTGAAGTTGTGGCTGTCTTTCTTGTTTGTCTTTTCGGCTTTTCCCAGTTAGGGGCCGCCACAGCGGAACTCCGGTCCGCTAATGATTGGCAGTAGATTTTTTATGGTGCCAAGTTGCCAGCCTGATGCCCAACCTTCTGCGAAGATACGCCCATTCACTCATGTCTTTCGGAGGCCACTCGACCCCAGGGAGGACATTCAGACTCCACACAGTAGACACTCCAGTTGTGAATCAAACAGGATAACCTATTGCTGTGAGGCAACAATGCTACTGCTGTACCATTTGTGGCTATCTCTCTACAGAGTACTTTTCTAGAATTTCTGTGTAGCCATTGATAGCAGTGAGGGGTAGTTTCAGCTCATCACTGACATTCTGTCTTGCCTTATATAAGTGTTACATTTTGAGTTATCTCTGCTTAATATCATAGCTTTGGCCGGCTAACATCTACCTGAAATCAGCTGGACATATAAGTGAATTTAAGTACACTTTTATCTACTCTTTTGCATATAGTACTGTATTTAATTTATTTATTTGTGTTTTTCACAGAATATTAACTCAACTGAGGTTGTGGCTGTCTCTCTACAGTTAGTTCCCCACCCACTCTCCCTGTTCTTGTTTTGGTGTTAATGTTGGTGGCTTTGAAATTGCCCGCCCCTCTTGTAGATTTGTATTTGGATACTCCTTCTGGGCCCATCTCATTTGCTCACTCAACTGAATGCAGTGAGATCATATTCTGATTTCAGGCACTCCTACTGTGTACAAAGAGAGCATTTGGGAAGGACAACCCCTGTAGCCTCTTAATCATGCTCTGTTCCCTCCCTCAAAAAAAAAAATATATATTATATATATTATTCAGCTGCTCTTACTGTAACTGTCTTAGTTGCTCTTCTGCGTGCTGTTATCTGTTCAGTCGCTCGTACTCTGCACTTATTACTGCTTGTTAGTAGCCTTCTAATTTACTGCCTTCTGCACTTGTTTTTTAGTCATTTGTTAATTTAAATGCATTTATTTGAACTGTATTTGCCGTAGTGTTGCTACACACTTGGGTGTGCTGGCCTGCACTACAATTTGAATTGTATTTACTGCTGTTTTAGTTGCTTTTCTGTGACAAAAAAAAATTCTAAGCTTGTTTCTTGCCTTTCCTGTAACTAGTCAAGTCCAGATACAGACTTGCTGTATCCAGGACTGTTAGTAAGCTTCTGAGCCCCCCAAGCCTTTCTGTGTTGGAGGGAAACCTTCTAGCTTATCAGTGGGAGTGGTAAACACTAGGTAGCCTATCTACCATGGGAAGAGTGGGTTTTGGCCCTGAAATTGTAGTTCATTGGCTGTTTGGGCAGTTTTTCCATCTCTTTCTACTTTCTGGTTAAAAGCCTGTTTTGCGTTTGGTCCTTACCTTTCCTGTAACTAGTGTAGTCCAGGTACAGATTTGCTGTATCCAGGACTGTTGGTAAGCTTCTGAGCCCCCAAGCACTTCTGTGTTGGAGCGAAGCCTTCTAGCTTATCAGTGGGAATGGTAAGCACTAGGTAATCTATCTACCACAGGAGGAGTGGTTTCTGGCCCAGTTTATTGGCCGGTTTGGGAAGCTTTTCCATCTCTTTCAACTTTCTGATTTAAAAGTCTGTGTTTGCACTTGTTTCCTGCCTTTCCTGTTACTAGTCTAGTCCAGGTACAGATTTGCTGTATCCAGGACTCTTTGTAAGCTTCTGAGCCCCCCAAGCCTTTCCTTGTTGGAGGGAAGCCTTCTAGCTTATCAGTGGGAGTGGTAAGCATCAGGTAGCCTATCTACCACAAGAGGAGTGGTCCCTGGCCCAGAAATTGTTGCTATTGGCTGTTTGAGCAGTTTTTTTTTCCATCTCTTTCAACTTTCTGGTTTGAAAGCCGCATTTGTGCCTTTTCCCGCCTTTCATATAACTAGCCTAGTCCGGTTACAGAGTTACTGTATCCAGGATTGTTAGTAAGCTTCTGAGCCCCCCCAAACCTTTCTGTGTTGGAGGGAAACCTTATAGCTTATTAGTGGGAGTGGTAAGCACTAGGTAGCCTTTCCTCCATGGGAAGAGTGTGTTTTGGCCCAGAAATTGTAGTTTATTTGGCTATTTGGGCAGTTTTCAATCTCTTTCGACTTGCTGGCTTAAAACCCTACGTTTGTACTTGTTCCCCGCCTTTCCTGTAACTAGTCTAGTTCAGGTACAGATTTGCTGTATCCAGGACTCTTTGTAAGCTCCTGAGCCCCCCCAAGCCTTTCTGTGTTGGAGGGAAGCCTTCTAGATTATCAGTGGGAGTGGTAAGCATTAGGTAGCCTATCTACCACAAGAGGAATGGTTCCTGGTC
This sequence comes from Protopterus annectens, assembly GCF_019279795.1. Taxonomy (NCBI): domain Eukaryota; kingdom Metazoa; phylum Chordata; order Ceratodontiformes; family Protopteridae; genus Protopterus; species Protopterus annectens. The sequence goes on from NC_056729.1 coordinate 726,662,380, forward strand.
CAGAAATTGTAGCTAGTGGCCATTTGGGCAGTTTTTTTTCCCATCTCTTTCAACGTTCTGGTTTAAAAGCCACACTTGCACTTGTTTCCCACCTTTCCTGTAACTAGCCTAGTCCAGATACAGAGTTGCTGTATCCAGGACTGTTGGTAAGTTTCTAAGCCCTGCAAGCCTTTCTGTGTTGGAAGAAAGCTGTCTAGCTTATTAGTGGGAGTGGTAAGCACTAGGTAGCCTGCCTACCATGAGAGGAGAGGTTCTTGGCCCAGAAATTGTAGTTTATTGACCATTTGGACAATTTGTCCGTCTCTTTCAACTTTCTGGTTTAAAAGACCACATCTGCACTTGTTTACCATCTTTCCTGTAGCTAACCTACTGGGTAGCACTAGAAAGTCTTAAACTGATACAAGCCTTCTAGCTTAGAAGAGAGACTTTGGAGTGATTAAGTATCAGTTTTCTGTACTTTCTTGCTGTACTTAACTTTTTTCTGCCTAAATGCAGATTTTCCAGCGTTTATTGTGATTTAAAAGCTTGTTTTTTCACATATTGTACTTATTAGACTGCCTGCACTTTTAAAAAGTTGTTTTTTGTTTAAATAATTTGTTTAACTGTTTTAGGTTACACACCAAAGTATGATAGCCTTTTCTGATCGTTTATAGTCGTTTAAAGCTGTTTTAAGTGTATTTTTTACTGTTTTTGCATTATCTTTTCAAAAAAAACAAAAAAATTCATTGTTTCCCGCCTTTCTAATCTAGTACAGTCCAGATTTCAGGCTAGTGCTGAATTCAGGGCTGGGATACTAGTTTCTGAGTTGCCCATACCTTATTTGGATAGAAGGAAGTTTCTCTGTTAACCTGTGAGAGAGGGGAGCTTTGAGCAACCTAACTGTTCCTGGAGGAGTGGTTCCAGCCCAGAAGTTAGTAGTTTATTGGCCATTTTGGGCTAATTTCTATCTCTGTTATTTCCCTACTATAAAAACTGTGTTTGCATGGTTTTGCACACTGGGCAGTGCCGGTTAGCTATGGTTAAATTATTCCCGGTTCCACTAGGTCTACTCTTCAATTTTTCCCTTGAAACTAGTCTAACTCTCAACCTAAGCACTCAAAAAGCATCGTACAGCCCAGCACTTGCTCAGACCTAATAGCAAGCACTAATATACCCTGACACTGATTGCCCAGCACCCCTCACCAACCAAGTGACTAAGCAGCTCACCCTACTATTCAGGTATGATCAAAGGGCAACTTCAGGTGCACTCTCCAGTCCAGCTGGTGAATCCAGGTATTCTGAGGCAATGTTACAACTGTCTCATGTACACAGACAATGCTCTCCTCCCACCACAAAACACTAACATATGCGAGAGATGTAATTATACAGCCAAACTGGAAGCTAAGCTGTCCCCACCCAAGACTGGAACAGACAGTCAAGAGGAGAAGGTTAACACTTGCACTACACCTCCAGCCACACACAGACCTACTAAAACAGCACTGGCAAAGAATACACATAAATACACAAAAATCATACTCGGAGGCTCTAAATGAAAACCTGCAAAAGCATCAGAGACCTCCAAAGCAGACACCCAAACAACCTGCACTTCCCTGCACAAACCAGACAAAACATAAAACACAAAATCAGTGTGCCGCACAATCACAGCCCTTAAGGTGAAATAACACACCTAACACACTAGTAATAGGTAACTCTATAGTCAGGCACACTGACATCCCAATCACTAGGCTGGACAAGTTAAGCATATTGACAAGTTTCCCTTACATAGTTTTTATTTTTCTATTGTTGAAGTAGTAAGCTTAGATCCAAGAGGGGAATAGTGGGTTGATCTAGTGGAATTTAAAGAACTGATATGGCAAATTAAACTACCTGCCTTTCGCCTGCCCTCAGTGATCACTTATCCATTAGCAGTGTGTTACGACTTTGTTCCTATGAAGTCTAAGTAGGATTATTAACATTGTTTTTTACAATATTAACTCTGAGATGTTTTTATATATTAATACTTGTTTCATTGTACATATGTTTGGTTGAAATCATGT
>NC_056729.1:726666915-726769415 GCF_019279795.1 Protopterus annectens
TTCCATGGGTGCTATGTATATCATAATTAGCGGGAGGTACTTCATTGCTACAAGGGAGAAATAAAGCATTTTTTGCTTTAAGGTTCAGTCCATTAGTTTAGTGCCAATCATTTGTCTGTGCTAGCCCTTTCTGTAATATGTAACATTGTCGGGGGGACTCTATATGATTGCACCCAGTTTACAGTCACCTGCAAACTTGGTAATCCATAGGCCATCTACCTTTGCTTGGACTTCAGAGAAATAGTTTCCAAATAGTTGAGGGCCCAGCACAGATCTTTGTGGTATTCCACTGTAATTAGTCAAGTGGTGGAAGCGCAGCCCCCAACTTTGACAGTATGCATTCTGTTGGTGATCCAGTTGGCTAATCACCTAGTAATGTATGGGTTAATTCCCATATGGGAGAGTTTCTCTATGATACCTGAATGGGAGATACTGTCAAAGGTCTTGGATAAATCAACATAGACAATATGTCCTGTTATCCCTCATCCATGTCATTGGAGTCATTCTCAAAGAAGTATGCTAGGTTTAATAATCAAGATCTACACTTGACAAAAACAAAATGGGTCAGCTCAAGTGTGTTGAAGGTCATCTATGACCCTGTGGATACGATCCATGATGATTCCTTCCATTGCCTTGCAGAAAAGGCTGTTTAGGCTTAAGGGTCAATAGTTCTAGTTCTGCATTTTACCAGAATAATGTGCATTGCATATCACATGACATATTATTTACTGTAGTGTAGTTGACATACATGTGAAAAAAGTACTGAGACCCCAGGGTTGGACTGAGTGGGGGGAGGCAACACATGGCTGTATTGAAAATATGTGACATATTTTTATATAGGACCTTCAGTTTGTTATGTTTCCACATGAAATTTCATGTCACAAACGGGAAATGGACAGTCAACAGGACTAACATATAATAATATTTAGTTTTCCATAGCACAGTGGGCAGCAGGTTTGTGAAATAGTTGGCAAAGTGCTTTCACATATGAGATACACATTTCCATTGCTTTCCCTGTTTGTGCATAGTTAAGCAGTGCACAAACACAAGCCGCACTGCTAAAGTCTGAGAGTTACTATTGAATCTATTAAAAACACTTGCTGCTTAGCTGAATCTGTGGCAGCAGGTGTAAATGCATTGACATATTTATTTTTGACCCAGATAATACTGGGTTCAAATCCAGTTGTATTTAGTACTTTTAAATAAACAATGATAATGCAATTACATTAATTATTTATAGTACATGTGTTGCTGTGTGTTGGCATAGTTCAGCAAGGTTGAGGCATTGCTTGGAGTTAACCATGGCAGTGTACCTCATCTCACCATTGTTTGGCATTGCTACAAGTTGCCAAACTCTGTGTAAACACAGAGCATAAAATTGAAGGGATCCATTGCTTTTTCTGCAACGTATGTTGTGTCTGATTCTATTTTTTGACCAGATTATAGGTGTTAAAATTGGGTATCGAGAGAAGTGGAGAAATGGGGAGCAAGCAAGGGGAAGAACAAAGGGAAAGCAATACAGGAATGTGCAGGAGGGAGGTAGGAAAGAACCATAGCCATCCATTTCTTCAACAGTAAAGAGTGATCATATGTGCAGAATATAAATAAACTATAAAATGTATGGTTTGAGTGCCCAAAATGTAACAAATAAACCAGAAATAGGCACTGGAGACCATCAGATCCAACACACAAGTGCTTTAATAATGAACCACAACAAAATCATTGTGGTTTGTTATTAAAGCACTTGTGTGCTGGATCTGCTGGTCTCCAGTGCCTATTTCGGGTTTATGTGCAAAATATTAGCTGAATTTTGACTGTCACCACCAGAAAAAGGGATGACAACAACATAATCATGTTGTATAGCCAATTGGACCAAATCAAGTGTGCCAAGAAGACGTGTTTGAAATGTAGCGCTATGAATGGGACTTTTTTTTTTTTTTTTGTGGGACAGGTGCCCATTTTTTTTTTTAATTCAGTAAGAGATGACTGATGGTGGGTAAGAGATGTAGGTATATATAGGTCAGGTATGTTGGATAGGTGAGGAAGCAAATGCAAACAAACAAGACAAGAGACAAGGACAGTGAGGGACACAATAGGTTGGGGGGCACAATGACTGGGGTGAGGGATGGGACAACACAGACTAATGCCTGTAAAGCTTGCTGATAGTAAGAATTGAGTCCTCACCTATTGGACTGTCATCACTGTCCCCTTACTCTGCTGGTGGCTGGAGTGCTTGACATTTTCTCCTCCTCCTATGGACCATGAGGGAGAGCAGCCTCTCCATCTTGTCTAGGCTTACACGAATGGTGCGTTCCATGACCCCAGACACCAACCCTGGCACCTCCACCACTGCTCCTGGAGAATATCACTCTCTCAGCTCTGGGCCAGTACTACCTGAGGATGCAGTTAGTGCAGGGGCAGGCATCTGGCTTACCTTGCTGTGCTGTGTAGCATTTAGTGATGTGGTACTATATGTGGTACTGAGGAGGGCCATATCCTCATAGATGCACTGAGAACATTTGAAACACATGAACATTTGAAAAATGTAATTTTGGAAAAAGAGGACCAAAGCAGGAAGAGAGATAAGACATAGAATTAAGTAGTCACTGACATAAGGCTAAGGAACCACACCTTAATGCAGTGTAGGAAAAGACGTAATGATATGGTGGGACATGCCAGGACAGAAGCTAGGCAGAATGCAGTAGCTCATGACAACAGTAGCAGTGGCCCTTCCACTGACCAACTTTTAACACTGGATGAAAACTGCATTCTCTTTACAAGGAGCAATGACTTTGATGCAAATGAGGCTATCACAGGAATCATCCAAGGTGGGTGTTGACATCAGTACTTTCAGACAGCTATAGCATTCACACACAGGTTGTTGAGAGTACAGGGGTTCTTATCCCCATGCAAAATGCAATGTTTTATTTTCAGTTTAAATTAAATATTTTACATGCACCCAGATTAGTGCTTAGTGCATGGGTGGTAATGTGTTGATGTGTATAATGTCGATCATTCTGTGTGATCATTATTTACATCAATAAATGTGCTGTTCATATATATGTATATATATATATATATATATATGTATATATATGTATATATATATATATATATATATATATATATATATATATACACACACACACACACACACACACACACACACACACACACACACACACACACACACACACACACACACATATATATAATAGCAGAATTATTGAAAAGCAGTTACTTTTCTTTCTCCAGATAAATACAAAATCAGTAAGTAGTACCGTTGTGAGACACTCATTGTATCATGCTTAATGTGTTTCATAACACATACTCTTCTGCTCTCCAGTCAAAGTCTGAAAGTATAAGTAGCAAGTTTGTCAATGATGATGGGTAATACCTTCTGAAAACAAGCTTTTGTTTTTGATATAAGGAAAATGTCTGACGTATAGTGCAAGTTGACCATGAACCACTCAACATAGCCCGCAATAGCACTGCATGCATCACATGTTATCTTTGTAACTTCTCAGTGATACATACTGAATGTCAGGGTATAAAGATTTGGACTAGATGCTCCATCTTCGCCTGGACAATCATGTACTGTGCATGAGCCTGTTGCTACCATGCTACTGCTACCAACTGGCCACTGTTACTATCACCATGGATAGGATAAATGATAAATGGAGCTGCACTGCTACTAATGGTGACTGGCTGTGGCAAATATGCACCAGACTGACACACGATCATATTGTACAGAATGCAGTAGACAGTGAACATCCTGCATGCATTAACAGGCTCATACTGAAGGGCACCTCCAGACTCATCCAGGCAACAAAAATGTTTTGAGCAGACCAAACTACTATTTAATGACTATCTCTATCCGGGACAAGGTGGTGTTAAAGTGTTCCTCAGGAGCTCTCCTAGGATTACAGATTGGTATAATTATTTATTTATTTATTTATTTATATTTGTTGACCGGGAGTGTCCGACTGGACGTAGGTCCATTTTCAGCGGAGGCCCGGGGAGAAAAGCTCCACAGTTAAAATAAACAGACACTAGTTACATTGGATTACATAGCGATTAACAATTTACATAGCAATTACTTACAACATATTTACAGATGAAGAACATAGTACATCACTAGACAACTAGAATCTTTATCTGGGAAGTACATAACAAACATTAACAAATGTTACAAGAAGAAGTTCCTGCTGTATAATAATTACTGGTTTATGAGCATCTGAACTTGCTATAATCAAGGTAGTTAGTGGAGTGGAAAGAAAGGTAGTGGTTGGATGGGGAGGGTGACATTAGAGTGGGAGTTGCAAGGGCATAGCCAGCATGTTTTTAGGTGCGCTTTTAGTAAAGATTTGAAGTGGGTGCATGATGATATGGAGGTAATTGTGGGTGGAAGGGAGTTCTATAATTTGGCTATGGTGCAAGAGAATAGTGCTTCACCAGCATAGTTATTGGCTTTAGCGATCTGCAAGTGATTTTTGTTGCTGGATCTTAGTGGTCTTGTGGTGCGATAGGGTTGGAGTAGATTCTGGAGGGATGGGACATTTAGTGGATGGTTTACTAGTTTGTGGGTGAGTGAGAGTTGATACCATTGAAGGAGGTGAGGGAGTTCAAGCCAGCCCAGTTCAGCAAGTGAGAGACAGTGGTGACTACGGTAGGATGCGCCTGTGGCAAATTTGGCAATTTTGTTGTAGCAGGTCTCTAGCTTGTTTAGATCACATTGCCTTAGGTTGGTATATACTGGAGAGGCATAAAGTAGGGTGGAGATAAGGTGGGATCTTGCTATTGAAATCTTTGCTGCTTTGGTGAGAAGATGCTTATTTCTGTATAACGCTCCTATGCAAGATCTGAGTCGGTAGCCTGCATCACCCAGAAAAAAAAACAGGGAGGTGGCACATAATAAAACAGGGGTGATAAATCAATGCTACCTATGCCTCTATATAGATACAGAAATGCTTATTGCTAATAACATAAGACTAGCCTGCAGTTATCAAGTATGAGACTATGAGGAACACTGCCATACAGGAAGAGGCAGTGCAACAGGCTTTTGTGCCAAATATGAGATCATAGGCAGTGCCAAGATACTGGACAATCACTCTTGTGATGCACACCCATGCATCCCATACCACCCAGCGGATGATAGAATGGTAGCCCTTTTGTTCTGGTACTACCTCCCCCATGGTCCAGATGGAGCCTTTATTGCAACTGATCACACCAAGACCCTCATTCATTCCATTTAAGTCACACATAGTAATGACATAGTCCTGTGGTGGTAGTGGAAAACTGATATGTTGATCCACCTTTGTCAGGCATATCAAAGTCAAAGTAAACTTTATTGTCAATCAGATATACACAGCAGTCCAAGATGAATGACATTACATTGCTTTGCTACCTGTGCAGGACATATGAACACATAGTTTTAATGACAGTAAGACTAATGTACATACAGTAATAATTAAAATATTAACAACACTATAAATTACCACAATTGGACAAGAAGACATTAGACAATATTATACTAGTAGATATTGCAAGGCTATGGCTTCACATTGTGATTGCTTAGAATATTGCACTTCATCAGTTGTAGTATGATATATTCTGATGTTCATATTGCACATGTATGGAGTAGTGACTCAGTCTTAACTATTGCACATTCAGGAAGTAATAGCATAACAAATTTGGCTAACTGTACCAGTTATTGAAACAATTTGCCAGAGTGATTACTATTACTGATACTTCATAGCAAGTAGCATATTGATCTAATTATTCACTGTTATGCCTGGTATTAAAGTTCATCAGCCTTATGGATAGAGTGAAGAAGCTCCTGTTCAGTCTAGATGTTTTGCAGTGTAAGCAGTGACACCGCCTGCCCGAGGAAAGACAGAAGTACATGCCATGGGCAGGGTGAGTGGGATCTTTAATTATCTTCCTAGCCCTTCCCACACACCGAGTCTCATGCAGATCATCCATGGATGGGAGTGAGGAATCAATGACTTTTTCTGCTGTCCTTACTACCCTCAGGAGAGCCTTGCGGTCAGATGCTTTGCAGTTACCATACCAAACTATGATGTTATTTGATGGGATGCTCTTGATGGTCTCCCTGTAGAAGGCTTTGAGGATGAACTGAGGCAGGTTTGCCTTCCTCAGTTTCCATAGGAAGTGCATACGTTGCTGTGCCTTCTTGAGTGTGTGGCTAATATGATTCAACCAGGATAGGTAATCTGAGATGTGCACCCCCAGATGCTTGGTATTTTTGACTCTTTCCACTGACACCTCCTAAATTTCTAGCAGAGGTTGATGTATCTCCTGAGTCCTACTGAAGTCCACTATTCATTCTTTGGTCTTGCTTACACTTAAGGCCAGATTTTTGCTGTCAAACCAGCCGATCAGATTCTCCACTCCATCCCTGTAGGCTGTTTCCACACCATTTCTGACAAGGCTTATGACAGTGGTATCATCCACAAACTTGATGATTTTGTTGGCTTCGTGCTTGGCCATGCAGTCTTGCGTCAAAAAGGTGAACAGCAGAGGACTCAGGACGCAGCCCTGAGGGACATCCATGCTCAGTGTAATACTGATTGAACTGTAATTTCCCACACTTACATTTTGAGGTCTGTTGATGAGAAAGTCCAGTATGCAGTTACATAGGGGTTGTGTTGATGCCCAGCTTGACCAGCTTCGATATCAGATTCTGGAGGATGACAGTGTTAAAGGCAGAACTAAAATCAATTAACAGTATTCTGACACAGCAATTTTTGTTCTCTAGATGTGCCAAGGATTCGTGAAGTGCTATAACTATTGCATCAGCCGTGCTGCGGTTAGATCTATATGCAAACTGTAGTGTATCCAGTGTTGTAGATAGGCTTAAGGGATATGGTTCTTGATCAACCACTCAAAACACTTCAATACTGTTGATGTAAGAGCAACTAGCCAGTAATGATTTAGGTTTGTCGGTTGTTATTTTTTTGGAAAGGGAATGATTGTCATATTCTTGAAGCAACTGGGTACAATGGCTAGTTGCAGGGATGTGTTGAATATATCTGTTAGTACAGTAAACAGATGGGTAGCATAGTCTCTTATAACCCTTTCCATAATATTATCAGGACCAGCTCCTTTCCTTTGGTTTACTTGCCTCAGGGTCTTCAGAACATTAGATGTTCTTAGACATAGCACGACCTCACACAGTTCGACAGGGAGTTTATTTGGCACAATGGTGTTGTCTTGGATTAAAGTATACGTTCAAGAAAAATAATAAATGTTAAATTCGGTCTGAGGACTAAGATAGTATACAGCAATTATTCAAGTCTAAATTGGCTATATGGTTAGCTGACCAGTAAACCTGGGGTGAGTAATCCTTGGTCTATATCTTCTGCTCCTAGGCCAGCAAGCACAGCTCCACACACTGGGTTTTGGTGCAACTTGCAGCAGGACACATCTAGACTAGCAGCAAAATCAAGCATCCCACAGGTTGCAAAGTGGATAGAAAAGGTACAGATTCTTTTTTTACAACTCATCTGCCCACAGCGCACTTGTACTTTAAAGTGTCTGTGAATCACATAAAGACAGGAAGAACATCTTAACTCCATAGGATAGTCACAGATTTTTCACAGATTTCAAATTTACATGTCATCATTCCCTCACTTACATATGTTTTTCTCATGCTGGTTCTTAGAGCTGTAGTTAAGCACAGCTACTGTCTCAGAATCATGCTCATAGCCCATGCACAGACCCACTGCACATATGTGTAATGACCATAAATATCTCCCTAAACGTAAGAGGGTATTTGAATTACTACTAACAGACTGCATCAATATGTTTTCAAATCTTAAGGTGATGAAAGTCTTGGTGGTTCAGGTCATGATACAATAACATTTCAGCATAAAAAACATCATCAGCTGCAAGAACGCCACTAAAGTGTGCCTGTACCATGAATTAGAGTTCATAAAACTAAAAACAAAACACTTATTATGGAAAAATAATACAAGATCCCACTATGTGCAGATGGAATATATGGTAATATGATTGTAGTGCAGCACTGAACATGAATACTAGGATACATATGTTAATTTATTGTGCTACAAGCAACCGTTTTACAGGGATAACCACCTTGAAAAATTATATTGTAAAAACAAACAAACTCATGCATATTGGCAACATGTACCGGGTAAACTTCACTTATTCAATCGATAACAGAGCCATGTTTTCTCATTACTGAAAGCCACTATCAACAAACAGGTGGTGTCCTTTCACCACTGTTGTGTGACTGTAAAGGTGGTATATGTTATTTGGGGGATCTTCCTCCACAAGGGAGTGAAGAGGTGGATTGCAGCCTACTATGAAAGCTTAAAATACTGCTTCTCTGAAAGTGACCTTTAGTGATTTTTGTTTTTTTGTCTTTCAGACAAAAAGTCTTCAGCCAATAATCATTAAGCCTTCATATCGTAGAAAACATCTGACATCATATACAAGAAACAGCTAAACAAAATTTCAAAGGCAATAAAGGGAGTCATCGCCATGTTTGATGCTAAAATTTAAAACTCTTTATTAAAGGAAAATAACAGTAAAAAATGCTTATTATAAGTATACAATAATTGCAGAAAGACTACTGTATCTATTTGTCAACTTCTGGTGAACCACATAATGGCCAATCCTTCAGCTGGTAAATACAAATCCAGTAAGCAGTACTTTTGAGAAATACTGAAAACAGATGCAATTAGGGTGACATTTTATAATTAGTTTTTATTGATTTGAAGCATACCTCTATAAAATAGTATAAAAACTAGAACAGTCGCCATTAGCTCTGTTATTAAATGCCTGTTTATTAATCTCCATAAAATCAGAAACTGCCTGAAGGCAGTTAAAATAACCAGTATTATGTGTCCTGCCTGTATTAGTTGAATGCTTATAAAGATGATAAGCTATGCATTAGTAATCTCATTGTATTACACATTTTGCAGTTTGATAAAAAACGTATTCATGGAATTATGGCCTTGTAGGAGTTACAAGTCAGCTTAGCTGTGAGAGCTTTTCTGCTTTGTCAGTACCCACTGTATGTCCTTGCCTCTAATTTCAAGGAGGGCCAGGTGGGTCATGCCAGATGTGATTTTATGAACACCCATTTGATTGTCCATTTCCTTTATAAAGGCAGACAGTGTGTCATGCTGCTGACCCTTTAGAGGAGGTTTGTTCCTGAGAAGATGTAGGCACTATGCTACAAATCTGTCCATTAAAGCAAGTATTAGTTTGGATATTTTTAAGAACAGCCTGGATAGTTATTATGGGAACAAGTGTTTTGGTATATTGGCAAGCTTGAAGGGCATTAATGCCCATGCTTGAAACATTTGTATGTATGTATGTATGCATCTATCATGTCTTGTTCATTTAATGGAGTAAATTTAGACCTCTGATCCCAGGATTAGTAGGAATGTTTGATTTTTGGAGGTGTAAGAGTTCCAGGACTGCTGGATCCATTACAGTCCTATAAATAATTCACAGATCACATCTGAGGAGTCTATATGACACTGAATGCAGAGATAAAAACCCCAGCTTCTCTTAGTAGTTTAGATCTTTTAGGCAATTGATCTTTTTTATTTGCAAACCTCCGGGATCTTTCCAATTGCTTGAAATGTTTATTACGGGTGTTGTATTCAATGATGGGCCTAGTCCATGCAGAGTACAGGGAAGTAAGAACTTCTTTTGATCCAGAGAAGTTACCCTTTTCTATGAGCTGTACAAGGTAAAAGGATTTTCTAATCACCATTGTGATTTGATGGTCAAACCTGAGGGAGTTATCCAACCAAGTATCCAGGCCTTTCACTTCCTTTTCATTTTGAAGTGCTGTGTTATTTATACTGTTAAGCTGGAGGTATGGGATGCTTCCCAAATGATACAATGCTGCACTTTTCAGCAGTGAGTTTGAGCTCATTCCTTACACAGCAGCTACTGACAAGAGTTATCTCCTGTTGGAATGCCTGTATGTCAGAGGGGAGCTTAATGATTTCCAGCTTATCATCATCTGCAAACATTGTTAACAAGGCATCCTTGTTTGATATATGAAGATCTGAGAAGTAAATACCAAGCAGCAGAGGTGCTAGCACAAATCCTTGAGGAACTGCACTGATCAGCTTGATGCTTCCTAAGATTGCATCCCTACTCTTATGGTGTGAGTCTTGTTCCTAAGCCATTTGTCAATGCACATAGCCACATATGGGTCAATTTGGAGCTCATTCAGTTTAGTTATTATATTTGCATGTACTGTGGTATCAAATACCTAAGCTAGGTCTGGATGCTCTGTATGAGTAGCATGTCTGTAGTACAGAGACTGAGTAACATGCTCAAAGAAGTTCACTAGACTCATCAGACAACATCTGCCATTGACAAGTCCAAACTGCCAGAGGTTGAATCTGATAAGACTTTTGATATCATAGTTAAATAGATTAGTCATTATACATTCCATGGTTTTGCATATAAGATTCACTAGACTGGTAGGTTTGTAATTCTTGGAGTCCTTGTTGGGGCCACTCTTGTTGAGTGGAATTACTACTGCTGTGAACCACACCTATGAAACAAAGACATTTACTAGGCTCAGGTTAAAGAGGCTGAGGAGTGGTTCAGCAGGTGCTTGCTTAGTGATATTACTTAAGCAGCTGTATATTTTTAGGCATTGTGGATGAAGTATTCTTAGCTTTGAGGATTCATTTCTGTACATGCTCTTTCATGATGGCTGGTAGCTTGATTCCATTGGGGATAAGTGGACTTGGAATATATATTTTTGGGCTAAAGTTGATGCTAAACTTATTTGCCAGTATGCTGCCAATATTCACTAGACTGGAGTATGTAGGACCATTAATAATAAGCTCTGAACAGTTTACTATCAAAATCTCAAAGGCAAAACAATTTGCCATCAAGACATCAAACCAAAATTCCGAAAATGAAAACAAAATCCAGACTAAATGTCAAACATACTAAACACGAAGTTCAACATGCAACATACCATACTTCCAGTTTCAAAAGTCCATATGTTCTTTTATGTTTTATCAGGGGGGCAAATCCCCCTGCACTCCCCACATCTCCTATTAATTATATATACCATCTCTGAGATCGCACTACAGTGTGAAAAGGGGTAAGTTCTCTGATCCTCACTGTACCGTGATCTCTGTTCACAATGCCAAACTCATAATAACGAATCAAGGTTTACATTCATTATTATGAAGTCATATTAGCCAGCATTGTCCAACTTTGAAAACTGCCTTTTGCCCACATAACTTTCAGACTTAAGCCTTCAGGATTTTGATTGTAAGCTGCTCTGAACCCTGTTAAGTATTATTTCTAATTATCCTGACATAACTAAAGAAGGACTTGTAGTTATCTTTGGCTTTGGTAGGTAAGCTTAGTTCAGGGGATGACTTCATTTTTCAGATGTCCTTGTTTAGTTTCCTTCCCAGCTGTTTAATGATCTCCTTAATTTGATGATCTTTTGTTCTACTATGTTTATCAACAACTATGCTGGTTTCCCTTTAGACTTCCCCATATTCTTGGATCTAGTTAGGACTGTCTAATTAATACATTTGTCCAAGTGTAAGTAGAACTTCCTACATAATTCTTTGGAGTATCAGAATTTTGGCTGTTAGTGTTACACTCAAATTTGGACACTTCATCAAAGAATTGTACAAGATTTGTTTATTTGAAGACCTTGAATTCTATATTTGATTTTGATGGTTTAGAGATTTGGATGGGGAAGGCTACTTGTTTGTGTTCTGACGAACAATGGAGGGATATCTTGATGATGGTACACACAGGTGCTAAGTTTGTTAGAACCAGTTCAAGTATGTTTTGTTCTCTAATGGATTCCTTAATAATAGTCCAGGGACTTTTTGCTTATATAATCTAGGAATGATTGTGCGTATTCTATAATGGTAGTATCAGCCACCAAATTCAGTTTATCAGTGGGTAGTTAAAATCATCTTAGATAACAGTATTCCTTCATATAGAGAGCTCATCAAGAATATTTCGGAATGTTATATGATTTTCTGGAGACAGAGGGGATCATGTCAAATGTTATGATCTGGTTTTTGATTCTATCAAGTGTGATTTGAATCTCTATAAGCTCCACCTGTGGGTCTCTAGGTATCTATTTCAAGGTAATGTGGTCTCTAACAAACATGGATACACCACCCCAGTTTTCACCGGGTTTAAATGAGTAGAAAACACACAATCCTCTTATGTCTTAAACTAGGTTTTGATAATGGCACAGATATGGGTGTTCACCAAATGTAGGAGGTCCCAAGATATGTCAGCTTGTTGTTTAGACTTCTAGAATTAAGTACAGCCTCCTTGATCTAGGCCAGTGGTTGGTTTTTTGGAGAAGTTAGGTAGGGAGGTCCATTTGCTGGATCATGCCTAAAACAGCCAGAATGGGACAAAAAAAGCCTTTGCCGGTATATGGAAGTCTTGGAATGATATGTGCAAACCATCACTGACAAAGCAAGTAGGGTTGTCAAGCTTCTTATTCCATCCTGTACATACTAGTTCCCTCTAGACTGACACCAAATAGTTAACCAGTTATTAAAGCTAGTCGTCTTTTCTTTATAATAAAGCATCATTCTTGGTGATGGATGGATTCCATTCAATAACAGGATCTATTTTGTATTGTGACATGCCTGGAGAGAGCTGTCATATCGCCTTGCATATCACCAGTTTATAATCATATTTGTCTAGTTAAGGGTCCACAGGGCTCTTGTAATATCAGCAATCTTAGCTCTTGAGGAAACAACTGTCTCCCTGCTTCTGTCCATTCTGTCCATACATTTCTATTTGTGGTTGTAGATTGCCTTCATGCAATGGGTTTGGGATGTACTGTTTCTTGGTGACTTCCAAGATATGTTATCACTATTTGGTGTCACAGTGCTTGGTTTACATTGGACCTACTTCCTGCTAGAGGGTTAGGCAAAGATTTTTTAACTGCCTCAGCATATGGTAATTTAGTATAAGTATATGTGGAGTGTGGTTTAAGTAACTAATTCTCACAGGATGTGTGTGTTTGCAAGGGTGTAGCCTTGGATTTGGCTAGGTGCTTGCATCTCACAAATAGACAATGATGAGTTTGGTAAAAGATCATTATCTGTGAACAAACGGCAAGTTTTGCATTGCCTAAATATGCCAAGTGCTAGAAAGGCTCATGAAAGAGAGTAGAATAGATTTCTATTTCAAATCAAGGGTGCAAAGGATATTAAGGAAGAATAAGAGAATACAATAGTGTTTCAATTCTTGGATTAAAGTATAAGTTCAAGAAAAATAATAAATGTTGATTAAATTAGGTCTGAGGACTAAGATAACAGTATACAGCAATTATTCAAGTCTAAATTGGCTATAAGGTTAGATTGCAGATGTTAAAGGAGAGTAAGAGAAGATAGTAGCATTTCAACTCCTGGTTTAAGCCTTGATTCAAGGTAAAATAATAAAAGCAGGCAACAGCAGGTTCAACCACAAAAAGTATATAATAATTATTTTGGTGTAGATTAGCTATGAGATCAGTTTATAAGTGCAACAATGTGTTGCTGCTGCTTTACTCTGTCATTTGTATAGCTCTAAACTGAAAGGGAGATTTGCTATTGTTTCTAAGAGATCATTTGAAACTGAAAGTGCCTGCATCATTTGACTACAGTATTGCACAGTGCTGAACATTGCACTGCCCAGCAAAGTTAAATGGATGAGATAAATTCAAAGAACTAACAAAAAAGCAGTTAGAACTCCACCCATTAACATCCACCCTTAAGAAACTGCAGCAAATTATTCATTGCCAGAGAACGGTCACTACTGAATGTGGGACTGAGTGTAAAATTAAATGCAAAAGTGGGAAAAATAAGTGGAAAAGCTCAGATAGAACCTTTTGTTTAGTAAGTTGGAGATATTATGTAATGAATAACTCTTTAAGAACACTTAGTATAACAAAACAAGGTGCCATCTATTGCAATAACAGCCAGTCAACTATGAAAATGCACAGAATAAGCAACTTTAGTTTAAAAGACTAAAAACTGCAATTTAATATTAAAAAGTGAGAAAAAGGTTGAAAAGCAGTGGGAGAACACTGTACCAGAGATTCATTAATGTCCTCTACACAACACATTAAGGTGAAAATGATTGACCGTCTGTGTGAGATGAGCAGCATTGCTAATAAAATATGTGAGACTGTAAGTTGCTCTACATGTCACGAACCACCTGCTTGGGCCCACAATCATGGGCATGTTGAGGTATGATAGGAATGTCCACAAACCTGTGTTCAGTTAAGCAAGTATGCATGCACAGCACAACAACAGAAAGGACACCTTGGAATACATAAAAGTCAGGTGTAGCCTTGCAATTTTTTGTTTGTGTCTTTCGGCTTTTCCCAGTTTGGGGTCGCCACAGCGGAACTCCGGTCTGCTAATGATTGGTAGTGGATTTTTACGTACCGGGTTACCAGCCCTGATGCACAACCTTCAATGAAGGCACGCCCCATTCATGTATGCCTCCACACAGAAGACGCTCTAGCTGAGAATCGAACGGGGCAACGTCTTGCTATGAGGCGACAACGCTACTGCAGCACCACCACCGCAGTGTCAGGAGTAGCCATGCAATAAAGGTGTAAAAAATGTTGATGCAGTTATAAACTGCATTGAGCAAAGTAGTGGACAAGTAGGAACATTGCAGAAGAAAACACAAGCAGTGTTGTTGGAATAGACATGCAGTTGACAAAAGTTTATAAATTCCCATGCCTTATATGTATCAAAGTACAAATGCATGGGCTAATTGGAAAGCATATACATAAAATTGTGGACCAATTGGGAAAATTAAGAATCTCTTGGACATACTGACCACACAAGTACTGATAGTGAAAACAATAACAATTGTGGTGGCAACATGCATGTTGGATAGGAAATGAGAATAGTTAATACATCCCATATCAGTAAATAGTGCAATCCACAAGGATCTTTCCTCAGAAACAGAACTGTCACTTTGAGCCAATTAAGAATAGAAGATTACACTACAAGTCATTGGTACAGATTTATAAACATAACAGATGAGTTGCATACACATGGGAGATGTGGGACATATCATGAAAAATTTAATAAGATGGAAATCCTGGAAGACACAAGTCATGTGGAGGCAGTCCAGTATCATCTGGTGTATGTATGTATGTCAGTGTATGCCAGTGGTCATGATTTTGCATGTGTGAAAGGAAGACCACTCATGAGAGTTACTCCTAGGAGAAGTAATCACAACAAGTATGCCTGATGTCAGTATTGTCTAATGACAACTGTTGCATGCCCCATTTCATTTTATTGCAGGTAATTGTAGTGTGAAGCTGTAGTACCTGTGTAAGCATCATATTATGTGTGCATTGCCTGCTGCTCATCGCAAAAACAGAACAAAACATCAAAACACAGATCCATTGACTATTTTTGTTACCACTATGTAGAACGACACACATGAAATTTGTTAAATAAGCCATTCTTGTTTATAACCACTACATTATGAATAAAATAATAAAAGGTCCACGGTACTGTTTTTGAACATATGAAATGTACATCTAGTTTCCCTTGACCCTTGCATTAACTGATGACATCACACAAGAAGTCATATCACAGCTGTCAGACATCACACATTTGAAAGGATAACCTGAACATTGTGTCTGAATGCATACAATTTCCATTAAGGAGATTCCAAAACTTGGCCTTTCTTTCCCCAACTGAAAATGTTTCCAGTAAGTTGAATTGTAATCATCACTTGTTTTGGAGAAGCCAGTCTTGCCTGTTAGCATTCTCTTATTCACTCAGTAGTTAAATCATGCTAGGCATGAACACCTGCCTGTGTTCATAGTTCATAGAGTTGTATATTAACCACTGATGACACAGAAAGAATCATAACCAAAGTGTCATGAATCACACACTTGAATGAATTACATCAGCAGTGTGTTGGAATGGTTATTGCTCCCCAAAAATGTAGTCTGTGGGCTCAAAAATCTTTAGCCCTGTTAATTCACTTACATGTGAGTCAGCCATATCACCATTTTTGGTTAAGCCAGTTTTGTCTGTCACTATTGTTTTACACACGGATACATTACCAGATTCTAACCCCTAACCTGTCTAGGTCCACGGTCCATAGAACTACTTATTATCTGACTATGCCATGGAAAAAAACATATGTAGAGGTGTCAGAAATGACACTCTTGAAAAGATGACTTCAGTGGTGTGTTTGAATCCATATTACTCACCTAAAACGTGTTTGTGTGATCAAAATGCTGTAGCCATGTCACTGTTACCCCTTCATTGAATTATCCACATCACATCTATGGATAAAGCTATTGCTCTCTAATTCCAGTTATGTGTTATACAGCCACAGACATTAGACATTGTAGGGGTGAACCCCTGCCTATCTAAAGTCACACTCTAGAGATCTGTGTATTAACTGCTTCTGCCATAGCAGACTTTAAACTACAGGTGTCAGAAAGCACACACTTCGAGGTCGAGGGCATTATTTTTGAATGTTCAGCTATCCGTTAAAATGTAGTTTAGGACTCCAAATCTTTCAGCCATGGTGTTCGTGCAAGTGTAAGTCAGCTGTAGTACCATCTGATAGGTAAGCCAATCTTGTTTCTCACTATTGTTGTAGACACATACATTACTTATACATTGCTGAATTTGAACTCCATCCCTATGTACTCACTCTATAAAGTTGTGCATTGTTTGCTCTTGTCACAGAAGAAGTCTTAGTAGAAATGTAAGACAGAACACATTTAATGGGATGACATCATCATTGTACTGCAAAACAGATGTTTGGCCTAAAATGCATTGACATTGTTGAGTGAGTGCTCTTCCTGTGTAAATGTTTCTCCTGTGTGGAAGTATACCCACCAGATCTGTTAGATAAGCCAGTCCTATCTATCACTATAGTCATAAATACACTCCCAGTAGTTAGTCATTGCTTAATTTAAGCACCTGGCTATCTAAGTCCGCAATCTAGAAGACATTGTATTAACTGCCTACTTCACAAAATTCTTAATATAAATGTGAGAAAGACCACATCTGAAGGGATGACACCATAATTGCAAATCAGATGTTCAACTTATAAGGGACTGAAAGAGTTGGGGAGCTATGTTACTGTGTCAGGGTTTCCACTCAGTGGAAGTATACATACCAGATATTTTAGATAAGCCAGCACCCTGCAACTATAATCAGACACACTTGTTAGTTTTTACTGAATTTGATCACTTTCTTATCTAAGACCACAAGCTTGACAACCATGTATTAGTTGCTCACACCACAGAAGAAATCATGCTGTAAGTGTGATAGAGCACACATTTGAAGACACAACTTCATCACTGTGCTGGAAAGCAGATGTTTGACCTAAATGGATTTAAATTGTTGGAAAAGGCCTCAACATGAGCAAGTATGTTTCCTGAGTAGAAGTGTACACACTAGATCTGTTGGATAAGCCAGTCCAACCTATCATTGTAGTAATACACAGTCTCACTGTTCATCATTGCTGGATTTGAACAACTACCTATCTAAGCCCACAATATAGAGAATATTATATCAACTTCTGATGCTACAAGACAAGTTTTATTACAAGTGTCGGACAGCACATGGTTGTATTTTACAGAGCATATGTTTGGGTGAATGGCCAATGTGTTGTGACAGACAAACAAGCAAAACAGTAAAGCATTCCTCAGAACTCACAACACACTGAATAAATAACTCATACATCACACCATTCACATAAATTGCTGTGTTGTGAATGATATCTATGTGCATCACATTAAAGTGTATTTAGTAGTTATGCATTAGGTGATAGTTATAGTTGCTAACCAGTGGAGTGCCATCCATGCATTCTTCACATCTCATCTCAAGATGATTGTATGAAATTCTTATCTTATTTTGAGGATCAATGACAATTCTTTGCTATTTGCGTACAGTGTATAAGGTAACTACAAGCCATACATGCAAATCATATACACTTTCCTCATTATTACTATTCTGCAAATATGTGCCCAATTGTACTAATTCATTGGAATATACTTGGAAGGGTAATGTGTTTCAATGTCAAAATTATTTACATTATGAAGCAACTTGTTGTATCTTGACTACAATAAATTATAAGACATATACAAGTAATACAAGCCATTGACATTGCTTTGATTTTTTGCAATAATTTACTGAAGCACACAGCTAGCAAGCTCATTTGGACAACTGATAGAAACATGTTAGGACTTGCATAATTATGTTTTGAGTTTTTTTTTATTTGGAGTGGAATGTAGCAGTGGTCTTTGGGGCTTGGTGCAAAGCATCATAGAATGGAAGAGTACAGGCATATAACATTTATGTTTCTCAGACATTTCTGCCATATGTGAGTACAGTATAAATGTCATGTGCATCATAACTGAAATGTAAATCATGCTGATTATAGGAAATTGTTCTAAATAGGGAGCATGCAAGCATGGGATACTACTAGACTAATTAAAGAATAAGCAAGAGACTGGTGGGGGACTAACATAGTTATCAATTACTTCAAAAGGGAAAATGTTATGAGGAAGAAAAGTGTAATTAGTGTTTGTCATAATGCTGGATTCAAACACTACCAATCTTTATCACCATTTTTAGACATGAGCATTATATGAGCACATAACAAAGAAAGTCATATTTCAGCTAGTAGAAATCACATATTTGAAAAGTCATTGGAAAACGTATGAAGAAACAGACTATGTGTGCATCAGTCTTCATAACAGCAATAAGAATGGCACCATTCCATATGTTGTAGATTAAACTGTGGAGCATGCATACATATAAGAATAGCTATTTCCTCATAGCGCTATTAGCATTGCATTTTCCTATACAGCAGGACTATACATGGTAATACAAATAGCACCATATTAATGTGGCTGAATAAAAATTCATCAGTTATTTGCAGTAAGACATGAAGCATCATTTACCATCACTTAAGTTTGCTGTGCAATGCCACGTGTTATGCAAAGGATGAAGCCAAAGGATAAAGAAAGTGAATTTATTTATAAATCAGTGGGATGATTTGTCAAGTTTATGGCCTTATACCAGTAAAATGTGTACAGTAAAGATACCTACTTTCACAGGGGTGTTACCTTCTCTAGATTTGAAACCTGTACCTATGGCTTTACCATGAATCAATGATTTGATTAACAGTTTTGCCAGCTGAATATCTACAAAATAATGTATAGAAAGTCATGTATATGCACTCAGCATTGCACTGTTGACATCTACATTTAGACAACATATACCCATTTTGTCACACAGTTGTCATTTGCCCTGTCACAGTAAACTTTTGTGTGAATGTGATCCTTGCAGAAGTGATAATAGGAAAGCATGGGAGATTACAAAAAATGTCTGCAAGAGAAGAGTGTCTAATTTATTTTTTTGTGCATTACTTCATCGTAAGTAGTTTGTACCATGAATATATCACACTGTTCAAAGAAATAAGTTGTTTTTTCTGTATTTCTACATTTTTATGTACACTGTGAGTTACAATCACTTTGATATCACAGGCACATAATCTTCTTAACAAATGGATGTGGAGCAAAGAGCTACTGCAGAGGGCCTCTTACTGAACCAATACTCACTCAAATAGAGGAGTTCCTGTCAACTGTAAGGGATCCAAGCAGCTCAAAATAGTGTCACAGTGATGTTATGGATGCTGGAAAGAGGTGGAGGACAATCTCAGGATTTCAACTATTGATGCTCCAGATGTGGCATTCAAATATATATATATATATATATATATATATATATATATATATATATATATATATATATATATATAAAGTTTAAGGCTTCTGTTAAGTTTTAAGTTTTATGCTTATGATACATCTATCAGCTGCAAACTGCAGTGGTGGTGCTGTGGTAGCATTGTCGCCTCACAGTAAGACGTTGTCCTGTTCGATTCTCAGCTAAAGCGTCTTCTGTGTGGAGACATGCATGAGTGGGCGTACCTTCATTGAAGGTTGTACGTCAGGGCTGGCAACTCGGTACATAAAAATCAACTGCCAATCATTAGTGGACCGGAGTTCTGCTGTGGCGACCCCTAACCGGGAAAAGCCGAAAGATACAACAACAACAACAGTTGGCATTGAGGTACAATGACCACCTACACTTGGTACAGGCATACATTTTGTTGTCTTCAGTTTTACATACCCACACGCACACACACACACACACACACACACACACACACACACACACACACACACACACACACACACACACACGCACGCACACACACACACACACACACACACACACACGCAACCATGACAAAGAACCTTCTGAGAGTGGACAGGTTGATGGGGGCATAGTTGATTAAGGTAGTGTGGTTACCCCTATTGCAGACCTTGCAAATTCTCCCCCTAGTCTTCAGGAAGGTGAAGTATCACACAGGGGTGTTTGTTGAGATGCTCAAAGATGACATGTTTACTACCTTCTCCCTGATGTTGGTGCATTAATATATATCACCCAACATATGTGCAGGGACATTGAAGAGAAACAAGCAAGTTCCACCAGATAATCAGAAGAGATGGTCAGTAAACTGTATGCCTTACATTATGACATACAAAACTGCATTAACTATGTGCGTGTGTCTCCTTGGACTGGATGAATGACACACTGGACTGTTCGGTGTATGCTATGGAATGACTGCTGGGGAAAGGTCAACATTCATGAGGCTGAACAGCTGGTGCATCATCAGATGTTAGCTGACATGGCTGTGTCTATGCTAGATCTGCTCCAGCAGTGTTATTACTTCCACTGCTCCATCAGTGGTTAAGGAGTCCGCACTCAGACATGGTCTTGGGCATAGTTGTGATGAAAGCTATTTCAGCAGACATCACACACATTCATGTGTCACCCTGACTTCTAGCCAGTTTCATGAAATTAGCAGTGTAACTCCTGGCAGAGGTAGTTCATATGGTCAAGGGCAGCAGCAATGAACCGTATCCTCTATAATACATGATTCACATCTGGCCAGGATGCTAGGGTTTAGTGCTAATGTAAATGTTATAATTGTTCTTGCAGACTCGTGGACAGTACACCTCACATTGACCTTGACATCTCACACACGCAATCATAATATTCTTTAAAATTGACTTCTGCACATTTGGAGATCCTGGCCCTTAAAGTGCATAATTGCTGTGATCACATCTCTCACAAGCGCATACACTTATTTTGTGTCAGGGTTGCCTTCCTGTACCCCCCCCCAAACTGAGCAAATGATGACTGTGTCCTGCCCTGTCCACACTTCTATGATTTATGGTTGCCTATGTCTGATGCACAGTGTGGCCAACTAATAGTTATTTAGTCAAATGCCTGTTTTCCTTAAGATACTTAATCATTTTCAGCTTGTTTTAGTCTACTTGTCTTCGACAGGGTTATTAGTTGGTCTGTTCATAGTTCCATTAGTAGTAGCAGTAATTGTAGTAAGGTAGTATTACTTATGTAAAATAGCTTGCTCAGCCCTTTGTGCAGATGATGCTGAGAGAGCCCTGACAGCTGCCGAGGTGGTACTTGGAGGGCTTACGTCTGATGCAGAATAGTGAGCAGGCCAAAGACATTTTTGGGAAATACCTTTTTTTCTGCTGATGGATTGTAGCTTGTCATTTTGTGTCTTTTTAACTTATTTTGTTTTCGTTTGTAGTTATAAGGTTCTATAGATATTCTTGATTATCTGCTTGTGAAGATGGTTGCTCTATCCTCTGTGAGTGTGTTTGACATTGGGCTGCTTATGCTTGATGAAAAGTTTAGAAACATAATACATATGTAAAATAAATATTTTTCTTCATTTATATGCTACATAGTTGATGAAGTTCTGCAAATGTCAGAACAGAAGCACTCAGGTAATGCTTTAAAAAATTAGTTTTTAGGCATTGCTGTTTGCCCATTTGGACATTTTCTTCATAGTTGATTTGATCTGTATTGGTTGCATATATCTGGCATAAATAGTATCGTTGATCATAGTTTGAGTTTACTAAAGCACAGTAAACAAACAAAGATAAGCATTATCTGTTCATGACAGATTCATGTTTTAGCTGCTGACAACTTTGGTATTGCAAACATGGTCTCAACAGTCTATGTCTTTTAGGCTAAGGTCTGGCAGTAGCACCCCATATGAGATCCTTTCGGACATAGAGATTTTTAATGGCTGCATCCACCTTTGAATTGATTCAAAGTTTCCTTGTGGCTGTATTTCATCATGCCTTAGAATTCAGAGCTAAAGTGAGTGTGACATGTTCGCACTCATTTTATGTTTCTGAATTGCTCTGTCATGTGTGTGTTTTTTTCTTCGTTTGTATGTATGTGCATTGGCTGTTAATACACTCACTAGGATATCTGGCTGGTAACACTTGTTTTGGAACCAACCATGACGTACTGTTTCTTGAATCACAAATATCTCAGCCAGCACTGCTTGTCTCACAAAGGAGCATAGTGAGACATGTAGGTGTTTATGAATACTGGCATTAGTTTAACTAGAGGGAGGTGCAATCTAATACAGTAAGAACCAGGAGACTATTTAAAGACAATATCAGCAAATATAGTAAAACAAACTGTAAAAACATAAAATTAAGTAAAATAAGCTATAAAATATAGAATACTCCAACAGTTTGGAAAACCACAGTTTTAACTATTACATCT
This sequence comes from Protopterus annectens, assembly GCF_019279795.1. NCBI lineage: Eukaryota > Metazoa > Chordata > Ceratodontiformes > Protopteridae > Protopterus > Protopterus annectens. The sequence continues at coordinate 726,689,619 of NC_056729.1, forward strand.
GAGTGACACCTCCAGGTGCATCTGCAGTTAACTCCTACTGATGCCTCTAGGCATCAAATATTGCTTGCTCATATTTGCATCAATAATTCCAAAACCATGCTACGTACAAGGTTTTAAAAGATTGCATGTTAAAGCTCACACAATGGCAAACTCACCTACAGTAATATTTTATGTCTGTCTAATGTGGGTAAATAGATATTAACTGCTGCTTTTATGATATTAATTTGTAGATATATATATATATATATATATATATATATATATATACATATATATATATATATATATAATGTTTACATTTTTCTAAATATCTCAACAACTGAGTAAAGCAGATAAAACTCTTTAGCCTCATATGAAAGCTCTCAGATAGATTTTTAAAATGCTGCTGACAGTATGTTTGTAACTTGAGTGGTTGCTGAGATATTGTAAGTTGTTTACAAAATATTACAAATGTAGTAGTTACTCACCGGCATTCAATAATGGCTTTTTTCTGTGCAGGAATAGTGCAGCCTTTCCTGCAAGGAATATGGCTGCCGAGCGATCCAGTAAACAAGGCTGGGGACATGCACGAGCCTGCCAGCACTATTCTGGCATGGACACCACTGAATAATGCTAATTACCTAATTTGTTGGTGAAAAACATGCAAATGAGGTGAATTAGCAATTCAGTAAACAGACAGGCATCCATGCCAGAACAGTGTGAGAATTGCATAAATGTATTCATTACTAACTGAGTACATTTCTGCAAAAATCAAAACAGAGGCATGACAGCTCAAAGTAAAGCATGTATTCTAATCATTAGGCATGCCAATGGCCAAAAATATGGCCATTGGCATGGAAACGTATTGCAAAAATATGAAAATCAATTTTTTTGGCCGATTTCTGCCGTTTAAGCATAGCGTAGCACCACATAAACGGGATTGTGCAGAAAATTTTTTAAAAATGGTCAAAGACAATTTTAAGTGAAATTAGCATTTTGCTATTATAGTGTATGGCATGCAGAATCAAAACATTAACAGGTAACACCGGTTGCTAAGGAGGAAGGCTCTGGTGTAGTGGTGTAACAAGGGACTAAGACAGTGAGGTATGCAAATGAGCAAATTTTACTGAATCACTAAATGTTAGACCATTCCCTGGCTGCACCTAACCAAGTAAGAGCTGTAAGACAGTGGTGTAAGCAGGAGAAGCAGCTGACATGAAAAGGGTGTGTACCATGTTTGGTGTAAGCACATGGGAGCTCCACGGTTCCCATTTGAGCTTAGCTAAGCACAGCTAAGCAAGGGAGTGTGTCTGAGGCTGTATTGACTTATTCCAGGAAATTCAGATAGTGTTCGCGTCCAGGGATGTTTCCTTTAGCTAAACAGGTGTGTATAGTGCACATTGGGTCTAAAAAAAATGGAAATAGCAGAACTGTTTACATTTTGGCACTCAGTTTGCACGGAGTGCCTCGGGGCTTAAAAGGGGCAGAAATAGGAAGGGGAAAAAAGGGAAATAGCATAATAAAAGCAATCAAGTACAAATAATATAGCAGGCAGGTGGAATGTAGCATAGGCAGACAATCATACAGGCAGCATCTGCAGCACAGCAGTATAAACTGAGGGAACACCTTTCAGTATGTTTTTTCCCACAAACTCTTCACCAGTGGTGTACACATTCAGGGGAATTTTAACCGACAAAATGTAAGGGGCTGCTGTCACTTTGATACATCAGTATGTGCTAGAGGCTGAGGGCAGTGAAGAGGATAATGCTGGCAACCGGCCCATACTGAGGAGGAGGAGAAGAGTGTTCAGACCCAGGGTAACCTACCTGGGGCTACATGATCTGTAGATAGTAGAGCGCCACAGGGTGGACAGGGACATACTTCAACAATTCATTGAGCTGTGCCAGCGTCAACTCAGAGCCAACAGAGGGGAACCCATCACAGGGGATACCAAGGTATGTGTAGCCTTAAGAATACTAGCTACATGTACTTTCCAAAGACCTACTGGAAACATCATGGGGGTCTCACAGGCATCTGCATCCAGGGTACTCCACCAGTTCTTGGATGCCATACTACTGCATGCCGGTGAGCACATTTACTTCCCCAGCACCTGTGAGGAGAGGACCAACAATATGCACCTCTTCCATCATGTAGCAGACTTCCCAGAGTTACTGGGTGCCACAGACTGCATGCAATTCCACATCAAAGCACCACCTGGTGAACAGGGTAGGGTCTACTTAAACCACAAGGGCTTTCACTTCAACTGCCAGGTCATGTGCAATGCCCAGTGCATTATATTTACTGTGTGTGTTGGCAGCCCTGGAAGCTATCACGACTCCCACATCTGGTATTCCTCACAGCTGTACCAGGGATTTGCCAGGGGGGACATCCCATATGGCCATCTGGTGGGGGATGCTGGCTATGCACTGGAGACGTGGATGATGACTCCCATCAGAAATGCACACACCCACTCAAGAATGCCATAATGAGGCACACGCACAAACCAGGATCATTACAGAGCATGTGTTTGGGATGCTCAAGTCACAGTTCTGCTGCCCTGACATATCAGGTAAAGCCCTGCAGTATTCTCCAGCCACATGTGCACACATGTTCATAGTATGTGCCATACTAACAATATGATCCTGTGGAAACAGCTGCAGCAGGAACAGCACAGAGAAGGGCCACATAGCCCCCTACCATTGCCAAGGTCCCCACAGGCACAGAGGGACTCAGAGGAGGAACCCCCTGAGTCAGCTACTGTAGGCAGATGGAGGCGTGACCAGTATGCCCTGGTCTTGGCAAAGACGCAATGTATAGCACACACACTGACACTGTAGGGACCCAGGGACTGGCACCTCTCACCAACTTGCATACACAGTAAAATGGATGCCTCACACATCTCACTACCTGTACCTTACCATGTATAGGCAGTGTACTGCGTGCATACAAAATAGGCAGCCCTCAAGCACCATCCTCACAATTGCTGCAGCCACAAGGTATGTCAGTCTTCTTAACAATTAATGGATTAATATGTTCTGGTAGCATATCTATAGTATTGATGCATACATGCAAGGGAATGGGGTGGCCTACGGGGATAGCAGCAGACAACTGACAGCTATGTGGGACACCAGGAAATGTTTGCCCAATATTGGCCTCCCCACACTATGCAGTAGCACCCAAGGTGACAAATCCCACTGCAGTATATGTGGGGGGCCAACTAACTGAGGGTTCATAGGTCATAGGCATGAATGTCAGTGTGGGGGTCCATACTCACCTCTCAGCCTCACCCAGCAAGACAGCCATAGAAAACCTTAAAGAAATATCTGGCAAAGGTACACAAATTGTGACAATGATGAAATACCCCCCTACAGACTTACACAGTGAAAGCAATGGAGGTCTTGCAGTTGCAGTAAGGCTCTGAAAGGTAACAAGTCTGAAACTCAAATGTGTGCCATTATAATCTGACCTGTGGTCTTTAGTGATATGCTTCTAGTCTCCAAGACAGGGCACAATACTATGCAAAATGGAACCAAAATGTAAAGCAAATATCAGCGCAGTCTGTGCAAATATGCACAGTTGACAGGTGCAACCCCCACACCCATATTCCCATGGAAATGCAGTAACATGCATGTTTGCAAGGAAATAGTAGGAGAGCGCACATTGCCATGGCTGTCCCAATCAACATGAGAACTTGTTGCATGCCCACAATATGCAGGGGTAAATGAGCTATGTATATGTGTGGTTAATACTGTCAGAATGTGGCCAGCAATTACTCCCGGCTGTTGCATTTTAGTGGCCTAGGTACAGTGCTGTCTTTGACAGGGCCATGTTCCAAGAACTGCAGTGCCAAGTAATCTGCATGCCAGCTGCACCTACGGTAGTTGTATACATTGTCTAGATGTCAATATCTGTTAATGCAAGAAAGCTGTACATGTCATGGACAGGAGACCACACATATGAACAATACACAGCTTGGAGTAACCTACACAGTGCCTACCAGACCTATTGCAGAAAGTCCAGAGGTTTGTATCATAAGTGTGGTCTGTATAACATGAAATAGTGGTTGTCTGGCAATTCATTGGCAAATCAAGCAAGACTAAGGTCAGAAAATAATGACAGATTGTAAGGTCAGACTTCATACCCTATAGAAACATGCATGCTAATGCAAAACCTGTTATTGAATCACCTTTATAGGTTTGCAAGGCCAATACTTAAAAATGGTCCCTATATTTAGGCCTCTGTCCCCAATCATGTATGGCTTTGTCCAGATGTCTGGGTCTCAGAAGTTGAGAAGTTTGGTGCCTAGTAGGACAGCAGGTACCTGAAGGTCAGTGTACTCCGGGTGTATAAAAGGCTGCCACCTTTCTATGTCAGCACTGACAACATGTCACTGGCCAACAGCTATACTCCTGGAATGACACATCTTGCCACAGAAAGAGCACAAGTATGCCTTGTATATCTGTTCCGCTTGTCCTAACATTGCATTTGCCTGCCAACTATTTGCAAAACAAAAAAGGGTCATGTCAGAACAGCAATGGCAGACAGTGGGGAAATAGATGTCAAACCCATAAGAGCAAACAAGCAATTATCAAACTTGTCTCCCAACTGTCTATGTTTGGCAGAACAGTATTAACACCCTGTCCCTAAGTGTGGGCCTTTGTCTGACTGTTATATTTGGGCCTGTGCAGATGTCAGTCTGTGATGGTATGACAGCTAGGCCCACATGTAGCCTCATAATAACATATAGCAACACAAACTGTATAAGGACCACAGCAAATGGAGTGGTCCAATGATGGACAACTTGCTAAATAGGTACACTCAGAGGTGTGAAGTCCACAACTCTGTATGCAATGTAATGGCATGTACCCCACCCACATCAGAATTACAAATACATAGCAGCAGCCACTGTGACCAAAGCCTGTGATTGGACTACAGAAGGACATAGAGACACACATAAAAGGAAGGCAAACCACTGGCCAGACAAACGGAGAATGTGCACACCAGAGCTGATTGTGCAGTAACATAGGTGCCATGCAGTATAAACAGTCAGTAAACATCACCTGCAAGTACACAACACACACATGTAAGTGCATGTCCACAACAAAACAAAACCCAAACAATGGACACCTCAGAGGCAAAATCACATGAAAACCCCACAAACCTACACACCACAGACCATGTAGACTCCACACACCAGGGTCTTGCAAACACTAAGTCCTTACCCCAAACCACAAACACCTACCCTACACAGATAGGCTAACAGCACTGTCCTTCTACCCCGTTCCATACAGACTCTGCTGAGGTGACCCCTTTCTGGCATACAAAGCAATCCAGACCCTGCCTTGATGGGACTGCTGCACATCTGAAACTCAAGGCACACTCCATCAACCTGTAGGCACAGCATCAACCTGGGCTGTGATATCAGTGTGGATTGTTGGTGTGACAGATATGTGTGCCACACACTACCACATCTGTGGAATACACTATCAACAGCAAGCCAAGTGCCTCAATACCCCCTAGTGATGTGTATTACTGCATGAGAAACACAAAATGCAGTCCTGTGATCCCACCTGTGTTCCTGCTTGACAGGGGCTCTGTGTGCTGACATTTTGTAACTTGGGCTACATTCTTGTTTGCATGAGATATAAGGGGTTCAGAGACAATACCCTACTAACGTCATAGCAAACTATCAGTCTATACACAACTGTCTGCCAGTGGCTCACCACATTACTCTGTACTGCCCTGCCACTGACATACCTAGAAGTCACAGTGCTATGTGAAATATACTACACTATATTATATTATATTATATTATATTATATTATATTATATTATACTATATATAATGGATATTTATGCACAGTAGAATGCATGCTGTACCCACATGCATACCTCCCAACCTCTGACAGCAAGACATCTGGACAAGGTCATAAATAAAAGTAGGACAAAGGCTCAATGATAGGCATGTGTTGTAAATATTACCCTTACATAATGAGAAAGTTGGTAGGATAAGGAGTTTTGCATTAGCAAGAATTGTCTGAAGCTTATGAAGTCTGAAACACTAATGTCTTCATTATTTTATAACATCAGTCTTCAATTATTATGCAACTAACTTGCCATAAAAACACAAGTATATGTAGACTGGATGAAACTTCTAGACAAACACCTGGACAATCTGCCACAATATGTACAGTTGAGAGGTATGGTCACACTAGGATATGACTTTTCAGGTAAGAAGAATACCACACAAACAGGAGATCCCCAGCCAGTATATCACTAAGTTGCTGGACTGTTTACACAGCTTCATCAGTCAACCGTTTGTAGCCACACCTCTCAACTGGCCTTTTTGGGCAGGAATGTATATAGCCAGGCTCATAATCTTGGTCTGTGCATCATAGGTCTTGTATCCCTCTGGTAAAGCATTGTGATGATCTGAGGATGTCTGTCACTAGGTAATGACACAATACATTGCAGTGTCAGACTTAAGATATGTCAGAAAATGTCTACTAAAAAAAAACAGTACCTCTAGCAAAGTCCTGTTTACTTTTGAGAGGTATGGTTGTAGCACAAAAAAAACATGGACCAGAGTACACCTATCTCTGAAATGGAGTCTTACTCTCACTCTAGAAGGCCACACTGGGCATGCTTCTAGAATCACAAGCCATGTTGGAACCCACATCAGACTATATTTCTGCATTGTGCATATATGTCTTTGCACACAGACAGACAAACTCAGGGAAGCAGAAACAAGCCAAAAAAGTCAAAAACCAGATCCAACGCACCACTCGAAGACAGGAACAAGTTTAATAGACAGCTATGTACAACTTAACTGTCCCGACACACACCCATCAAACAGGATTACCCTCAGCTTGTAGGTGGCACATATGTGATATATCTGCATCTGTTGCATGTGATCCTCAGACATATATATGGGCAACAGATAACAATATGTCAAGTATACACACACATAGATGTGAGGAAGAGAGAGACAGACAGTGACAGAAAGAGAGAGAGAGAGAGAGAGAGAGAGACAAGGGGACACACACATAGTGAGTCACACACATGGATTCCCTGAATGGCATTGAGTGATATCCTGCTGTGAACAGTGTATACCAGTCGTAACAAGTCGCACATGAAAGCATGAAGGCAAGCTCCATTGTGTAATAGAACTGAGGTTGGGTTTATAATATCACACCTGCGTGTGTGTGTGTGTGTGTGTGTGTGTGTGTGTGTGTGTGTGTGTGTGTGTGTATATATGTGTGTGTGTGTGTGTGTGTGTGTGTGTGTGTGTGTGTGTGTGTGTGTGTGTGTGTGTGTCTCTGTAGGTCTAAGTATTAGGAGGCTGTTCCCACTCAGTACACTTCCCATTGCTCTACTTCACAAAATCTGCTGCTGTTATTCACATTAGAAGTACCACTGGACACCTGTCAACCCTATAAGCTCTGTAGCATGTGCGATAACTGCGTAACACTATAGTACAAATAATCTAGATAGGTACGGGTTCTCATTTCAATCCTGTTAAATGTAAGTGTGTGTGTGTGTGTGTGTGTGTGTGTGTGTGTGTGTGTGCGTGTTTGTAGGTGAAACAGTTTTAGGTCATTCCCCCACAGTACACTTCCCAGTGCCCCACTTTAGTAATCCTGCTGATGTCATTGCCCTTGGAAATACCTTTGGGCAGCACTCAGCCCTATAAGCTCCGTGGCATGTGTAATAACTAACAGTGTAGTACATATAACTAAATAGGCAAGGGTTCTAACCTCAGTTGTGCAAAACGTGTGCATGTATGAAGGTGTTTCTAAGTGTGTATGTTTGTAGGGTAATGTATTTTGATGCCCTTCTCACTCAGTACATTTCCCATTGCCATACTTTGCAAGGGCTCTTGGTGTAATTACCTTAGACATACCTTGCGACACTGGTAAATCTTATAAGCTCTGTGGCACATGTGATAACTGTGTAAAGCTGTAGTACACATTACTAGATAGGTAGGGGGTTTAAACTCAATACTGGCAACTGTGATACTGTGTTTGTGTGAGACTCCCATCATCCCTGTGTGTGTATGTGTTTGGGTGAAAATCCTATCCTCTGGGGTTATGGTTATAACATTTTGAGGCATGTACCAGCCTGTACACATCCCATTGCCCTTCTTTACAAGGCCTGCTGATGTCTTTCACCTTAGATTTAACTGTATACACTTATCACCCATCTAAGCTCTGTGGCATTTGCAATAACTGCGTAATACTATAATGGAAATACTTAGATAGGTAGGGGTTCTAATCTCAATAGCAATAACTATAGTAGTGTGTGTGAAACATATCACCTGTGGCTGCTGTGTGTCTAGGTTATACCATTTTAAGGCCTGCTGACCCCATACCCATGACATTACTTTAAAGACCCTGTTAATGGCATCTGCCTCACATGCACCATGTAACACTATTCAGCCTGTACCAGTCATCTTTGCAGATGTACATGGGATATCCACATGTTTGCAACCTATATGTGGTTTGTGTCCCCTGACAATGAGCATTCCTGTGATATTATTGCCAAATATGTCACAGTTACCGTACTGACATACATGCCAATATCAGACATCAGACCTGACTGACACATCATGCTGATACAAAGTCTGTCACTCTATCACTTGTGCAGGTTTGTAGGAGCAGTAGATGAGACTAATCGATAAGTCTGGTGGGTTATCCCTACCATCCATGAAGGCATTCGCAAGATTACCTGTTGTAAGAGGTTGTGTATTATGTCACAGGCATATAATCTATGTGGAGCATGGCATGTGTACACAGCACTATAGTACATGCAAGTGGAATGTACGGTTACTAATATGTCTATTGGCAACTCTGTATGTGTTTTTGTATGCACAGCCCCTGTGGCTGTCTTCAGTGTGTGTATGTGATGGGTATACCATTTTGTGTGCCTCTTCCACCCTGTGAACTCCCCCATTGCCAACCTATTGTCAGCTCATACAGACATCATCCAGGGTACAAGCAAATTTACACAGTTTCTAACAACAAGCTACTGTGGTGCAATGGTCATATCACTGTGGATTGTACATTAATAGATAGGTAGGTCATCTACTCTGATAAGTGTCACCTCCATGTGCATGTGTGTCCAATGCATGTCCCCATGCAGTGGTGTGCATGTGTGTGTGTGTGTGTGTGTGTGTGTGTGTGTGTGTGTGTGTGTGTGTGTGTGTGTGTGTGTGTCAGATGGCTCTAACATGTTAAGGGCCTCTAAACTCACCATTGGTAATTCTAACAGCCCCTGCAATTGTTACCCACTTCAATAGTAGTGGCAGACACTGCCACACAACAGTACTGCTGTGTTCTCTGTGTCATGTATTTAGCCCTATTGTTTATAAAACTGTGCAGGTAGGGGCTGTGCTCAGCCTTTCATCAGCTGCCCCATGTACAGGACAATGACTCTGTGTGCAATAACAGCACAAGAGTCCAGACATGCATATGAGATAGCAGACACACATTCTGGTGATTGTCAGCTTAGACTAACACAGGCTGACCTGTGTCAGGAATACATACCTCAAACCTGTCATACACAGTATACACAGTGAGGTCTGCAGTGGGAGTGACGGATGCATTTAAGGTGGAGGTGGGATTACATCAATGATCAGCTCTGAGCCCTTTCTTATTTGCAATTGTGATGGACAGGTTGACAGACGAGATCAGACCGGAATCCCCATGGACTATGATGTTTGCAGATGACATTGTGATCTGTAGTGAGAATAGAAAACAGGTGGAGGAGACCCTGAAGAGGTGGAGATATACTCTAGAGAGAAGAGTAATGAAGGTCAGCAGGACTAAGACAGAATATATGTGTGTGAATGAGAGGGAGGATAGAGGTATGGTGAGGATGCAGGGAGTAGAGGCGGTGAAGGTGGATGAGTTTAAGTATTTGGGATCAACAGTTCAGAGTAATGGTGAGTGTGGAAGAGAGGTGAAGAAGAGAGTACAGGCAGGATGGATTGGGTGGAGAAGAGTGTCAGGAGTGATTTGTGACAGACGAGTACCAGTAAGAGTGAAAGGGAAGGTCTACAAGAGGGTAGTGAGACCAGCTATGTTATATGGGTCGGAGACAGTGGCACTGACAAAAAGGCAGGAGTCAGAGCTTGACGTGGCAGAGTTGAAGATGTTAAGATTTGCACTGGGTGTGACGAGGATGGACAGGATTAAGAATAAGTATATTAGAGGGTCAGCCCAGGTTGGAAGGTTTGGAGACAAAGCCAGAGAGGCAAGATTACGTTGGTTTGGACATGTGCTGAGGAGGGATGCAGAGTATATTGGGAAAAAGATGCTAAGGATGAAGCTGCCAGATAACAGGAAAAGAGGGAGGCCTAAGATAAGGTTTATGGATGTGGTGAGACATACAGGTGGTTGGTGTGACAGAGCAAGATGCAGAGGACAGGAAGAAATGGAAACAGTTGATCTGCTGTGGTGACCCCTAACGGGAGCAGCCAAAAGAAGAAGAAGAAGAAGAAACCTGTCATACACAGTACCAGGCATACCCTCATCAACTGCATGATGGTCAAGTGAATGTGACTGAAATGGATGGGGCAACTGGTTCTAATAGCTGAATCCATTGCAGTTAAAGTAACAGCTAAGCTTCTGAGGGACCTAGTGCCAGTACTCAAGTAACCTCCTCTGTATGTGTGAGCCTGCGGCCCTACAGGACACCCAGGTGACATGTATGAAGGTTAGGTGACTATGTCAAGGGTATGTATGTAAGGTCACACTGTTTGCCACAAATGCCCCTCACACACTGTTGCATGTAAACACACCTGGTAAACATGTATATATACAGCTGTATCTTGGCTATGAAAAGGTCACTATGTTTCCACTTTGCCATACTCATCATTGCTATTATCAGCAGGTTGACAGCCTGCAGACAGACAGACAGACACCTGGAACACAACCAGAATACAGTATGTGATACTACAGTCAGTCAGCAGTAATAACAGCAGTAGTGCATCATGGATAACAAGGTACATACACCTCGATGTGTACCCATAAATACTTCCAGCAGACAGCACCTTACACAGCATGACATTGCTGCACAGTACTATAGCAACCCTGTGCATCAGACCCATATGAGCATGTCCATGCATCAATGGTAAGGATAACAGGGTTGTGGCACAAGTATCATCACATGCACAGAGCATGGTGTTGGATTGCCAGAGGCCTAAGCTGGCCCTATGGCTGACATCGTGTGTGTGTGTGTGTGTGTGTGTGTGTGTGTGTGTGTGTGTGTGTGTGTGTGTGTGTGTGTGTGTGTGTGTGTGTGCATGTGTGTGTGTAGGGGTGATGTTCAACTGGGCTGTGGAGAGGAGTGTTGCATGTCTGATGGTAACTGGCTTGTGATAGGGATGTGTGAGTGTTTCTCTGCACACCATCAAGCAAAGTGGATGTCCAACACAGGGCTATGTTGAACAACCATTGACCATACATGGCAGGATGTATGGTTCATGATCTCCTGGCAGGGATGCAATAACTGGTTCTGCAAGGAGTGTCAACTGGCACTGTCAGGCCAAAGGACAGATGCAGTACTATTCCCTGTTGGTGACTGCTGTCTGTTGGATCCTAATGGAACTGGCCAGGACAATGGGCCTATGGCCTGCTCCACTGTTTTGTGGACAGCACCCTCCCTTTGGAATGCTCTTAATACTGCCACTATGGGACTGTGAATGTGTATGGTCACGTGGGGTCACAGCTGATCATGTTGCTGATCTACATCCACCTGGCCGATGCCCTACTCCCACCACATGCTCAAGCACAGACATTGCACAGTCAAGCAGTGACAATGTCTCATCCTACTGTCTATCCATGATATCAGCAAGATAATGTATGGCATCAGAAATGCCATGGAGGTTGTCATGCATGGCAGGGAGTGTTGCATTCATGACCCTAAGCATCTGTCTGGTATTGCAGTCAGTACACGCCTGTGCTTCCATGATGAACCATAACATGCATCTGGTGACACCTGCTGTGGCAGTTGTGACAGGGGCTTGATGGGCAGCAGTCCTCTGTTGAGCACCGCTGTCCATATGCCCTTGTGTGACCTCGCCTGTTCTCTGTCTATGGCTGGTGTCTACACTCACACTCACCATACTCAACACACTAGCCTGTTCCATGCCACCACCCTTAACCTGTCCATTATCCATGGCTGCTGAGGACTGGGTATGTGTGGGCTTACTGACTTTGTGCAGTGACATGGTGGGTGAAAGTAGGATACCAAACAATAGCATGGACTCAGGCACCAACAACCCTATCTGTGCCTCGCTATGACTACCACCATCATCATGGGAGTTTGTTAAGACACTGATATCAGGTTGTGAGGGGGAGGGGCACCAACCCCTGTGTTCACCTGTGATGGGAAGACAACATATGTAAATTAATACCCTGCAGTATTATGTTTGCTGATATGCACACACACACACACACACACACACACACACACACACACACACACACACACACACACACATGCACACACACGCACACACATGCACAAACACACACACACACACACACACACACACACACACATACACACACACACACACATCTGGCACAGCTGTGACACCTATGGGCTTTCAGGGAAGACCTTACGGTAGTTCTACCTGCTGCAATCCATCTCTTTCACTGCTGCTGTAAGACCCACAACAAAGGGTGACAAATCCTACTGTATGATGGGCCTAGTAGCAGAATGGTAATTATGGCCAAGACCAAGGCTATTGGAGTGAGCTATACAGTGTCACCAAGTGCATATGCATGTACTGTAAGAGCTGACTTACTGCTATACAGACCACACACAATGACAAGGTGTAATGATATGTGATGATAACTGATGAAGGGACAAGAGAGAACACTCTACACTATCACTCAATACCTGCACAGTTCAGCCTCACAGGGATTCATTTCAGACAACATTGCAGGACAATCTAAAATACATACAAGAAACATGTAAAGTACTAGGTACATAGCCTCATAAGATGATACCAGGCTATTGGCCCTGATGCCCTTATAAGCTTGGCCCAGAATTTTGCCCATTCCCTTCCAAGTCAGCACCTGTTTCCCCCTGTCCAGCTGGTGCACCTCTGGGATCTTAGGGGTGTCCCATGCAGTTGTCCAGCTTCTTCTAGAAGAGGGCTATACACGTACTCTGCTAGACATGGGGAGGGAGTGTATTTTACAGACAGTGTATTGTGTGGGACACTACACTATCCCACCAACAAGTACTATACATGTCATAGACCAGGTGAGGGCCTTGCTTGCATGATGCGTAAGTGGAGTTTATCTTACAGGTATGTAGAAATGCCATCAATGCTGGTTTGGAAGTGGCCTTTTATGCCAGACACAGGCCACCTATGATCAGTCTGTATGAGACTGAGTACAGGGGCAGGGCTTTCAGCTTTCCTGTATTGGATAGATGTTACAGACCTTGGATTTGCCTGGTCAGGAACCTCTGTGGTGTCTGCAACTGCTACATTTGCTTTGCATGGTACATGCCAAAGGAGCCATTTTATTTGGTAATGACTCTGATAAGGGTGGAGTACAGAGAGTTTGTGGCCACCTGGTTCCTGAATGACATACCCGTAGTTGTGAGGTGGGCCATGTATACAGCCTTTCATACTATGGTGCCCACACATTGGGAAACTGTCAGGTTGCTACCAACCTTGGTGTACAAGTCACCTCACATCTGATTCCATGTCCAGTACATTATTACTGTCATAATTAGTGTGGATGATATCTGCCACAGCAGGGAGAATGATGCCTCTCTTGGCATTCCGTTTGTGGAAATGGTTCTTGCACCAGTCATTAACTGGGTGAGGGCCTCTTGGGGGATGCTCACATCAGTAGGGAAATGTAATACAGTGGCCAACTTGCAGGCATCTGTACACCTGGTCAGCCACAGACCACTGCTTTTCTCCTGCACCTCAGATACATATATCTCAAACAATAGAGACCCCAAGATTGATCCTTGGGGTACACCACTTTGGAAGACTCTACTACTAGAGGTGGATTTCACTACTTTGACCGAGTGGGTACTATCATTGGACCAGTTAACTACTCATCTGGTAACATACAGGTTGATGTCTAGCTGTGTAGGCGTATGTATCCTGGCCACCTGGGGATTATTGTGAGAGAATTGGGCTAGGTGAATGTAGGCATTGTTCACCATCTTCCATTCGTCCTTGTATTTGTTGACAACTTCAGAGAGGTCAGTCAGGTTTAAAAGGCTTGATCCTTTTGACAAAACCATACTGTGTGGACTCAGGCATTTTGATGTTGCTGATGATGTCCCTGTTCATAATGTCCTTGATATTGCCTTCCATGCCCTTGCAGAGCAGGCTAGTTAGGCTGATGTGCATATGATTGGCTGGGTCGGTGGATTGCTCCATCTTTGTGCATAAGAATTACAGTGGCTGTCCTCTGTGCAGATGGGATGACACCAATGCTCAGGCCTTGGTTGACTACAGTGCATAATGGATCTGACAGCCCATGTCTATGTTCATGTAGTGTGCAGTCAGGGATGGTATCAGACCTATGGAGACTTCTGTGTGTTGCCTTTGAGAGGGCATTACAGAACTCCTTCCTAATAGTGAGGGGATAGGGGCAGGTGCTGTGCATGCACATGTGTACCAATGGGAGGACAGGGGGTGATATTTACACTTCACCTGTCTGCAGCCGGTTGCCTATATCTATGCCATATGTGTATGTGGTGTTACTGACCACCACTACAGAGCAGATTTGTGTGTTGCCTCTGGGATTGCAGACACATGTGTGGAAGGCCTAGTGATTGGCTTGGTGGATGTGTCCAATTTGCGCTCAAAGATAGCCTTAGGGTAATTCACCTGTGACCTTATTTGCTTGTGCAGACCAAGGTGACATTGCTTCCAATAAGGCACCTGTTTCTTCTTCGCCCTATCCAGCAATCATTTCCACCTATTATGGTATCTGGGTATTGCTGCTGCCCACCACAGGTGTTTATCCTACCTTGAGGGAGATGATGCTGTCCTGTCAGATATTCTGAGTCCATACAGCTATGTAAGTGCTCACATAGTATTGGTGTGTGGGCCTGGACACTACTGCTAGTTCCAACTGATGGACGTTGGCTGTAAAGCTACTGCTACCTGCTCTGAGATTTATAGTCATTTGTGTAAAGTTAATTTTGTTTGACCTTGACAAGGGGATGTTCAGGGGAGATGGTGACCTGAACAGTGATGGCTATTTGGTCAGATCTTACCAAGGAAGATGACACTGTAGGAGTGCTACAGTGGCTACTCATCTACCCAGGTACAGGATATTTCCACCTCTCATAGGAGTGTTGACTGACTGATCCACTGCATTGCCATTGATAAAGCTGAAGAATCTCTGTGCATTCATCTTCAGGTGGCATAGGTCATGCATACTATGGTTAGGTAGTTGACATCACCCAGGAGCAGGGTAGACGATTGAATCCTGACAGATTCCAGCGAGTCCCAAATGGTGTGGTGGATGTCCATAGTCTTGGTTGGAGGGCTGTAGCTAGCTATGATTTGAGTAGGTGCTTTTCAACTGTTAACTGCACTTGGGATGTCTCCTGTGCCTCATACTGTTTGGCCAGCCTGGAGGTGTGTATGTGTATGATAATGTTCAACACTCCACCTCCTGTGGCTTTGCAGCCCTCCATTTGGGGTCTAAAAGTATGATGGGATGAGTAACCTGGCAAGGTTAGTGTGCTCTCCACAGCTACAAAGCAGGTGTCAGTGACTGCACAAATGTCGGCATCCTACAGGACAAGGTACGCTTGCACTGACATGGGTTTCATGCTAAGAAACCTAGCTCCTGTTAGAGCAAGACATCTGCACAAATACACAAATCACTGGTGGGCAAAGGCTGGAAATTAGTGTCACTTTATGAATATAGCTGAAACACACTTAGTTGCCAGCAAAGATGGTGTCGCATTCACAGGTCTACTCCGCAAGATATGACATCTGACAATCAAATGTATGCTATTATGTTATGACTTAAGTCTTTAATGGGCTGCCAGTGATGTGCCCAATAATACACAATTGTATGAGGCATTGACTACAAGTATGAGACAGACATGTGGTCACTCTGAAAAACTATTTACAGTTGTCAGGTATGGACTCAGTATATCACATACAGTTCAACACATACTTCTGCACCTGTTGTGTGATTTGTATACCCTATATAAGTCTCTTACATTTGTAAGACAAGCATATGTATCATAGTAGCATTCACAGGTGACATATGAATATTTACAACATCCCAGGTAGCTGGCCTAGCCGTGTCACACTCAGTACTGGACAACAAACACTCCAGTAGTAGTCATACATGAGCTGACTTTTGCTGGAGTGACTCAGAGGCCAGAGATGTGATCCATATCAATGCAGACAGGGCAAGCAGGAATGACCGTAGGTGCCAGACAGCAGCATGTGAGTCCAGCAGGTCTTGTTGCGACCTAGTTTTTAATGTCCTATTTGACATTATTGCAACCCCCTTCTGCATTCCATTACAAGCTTACATGATTGACATACCTGTTATAGTGCTGAAGAGTTTCCTCAGAATAATGCAAATGATTAGGTCTGTGTAGTCGCAGTCTGTCTTTGTGTAGATGGGTTCAGACCTGTGCTGCATAAGCAGCAGCTTGCCTTTTGTTGGTAATGCTCATGAGCTGGTGATGGCCCGTGCACCAACTGGTGTCTCTCACTTGATACTTGCATCCAGAGAAGCTGTGTTGTCTTTCTATTAGCCAATGCCATAGCAACACAGTGCTATAATTAAGTCCTTCATGTGGGCCTTGACCCTTTTTCTTTGCCTGTGTGGCAGACATTATGGAGGTATGAGGGCTACAGCTTCACAGATAGTAGGTGGAAATACATCTCAAGACAAGACATGTGGCGACAGCTCAACAACATGGGGGACAAAACTCCAGAATTGGGTACAGATTGTAAGTATTGCTGTTATACACAGAAGATTGCTAGAATAACAGGGTTGATCTGAACATGCATTTTCTGTGTGACTTGACGTCTGACAGTGATATGTCTCTGACATACCTCTCAACTGCTCAGATGTCCACAGACTGGCAAGAGGTTTGCCTGTTATGTTTGTCTGTTCCTCAGACAATTTCTATTTTTGTGAAATCAGTAAGATAATGTGAGTATTGTAGTCAGTAAATGTTGACATCCATTAGAGTTTCAGACATCATATCCTTCAGCGAAGTTATGCTGCAACAAACCATGTAACACCAGCAACTATTTCAGTTTGTAACACTATTATGTGAGATATGTCCCTCTTTCCAGCACCCTGTCCCCTAAGTAAGTCATGCTTTTTCCAGATATCTTGCAATAGGAGGTTCAGAGGTATGGTATATCATTATTTAGTGACTACTCTCCTGGTTTCATCCCAGTGACTTAGCAGACTCCAGGAAGTGGTATGCATCAGTGTCCATAAATATGGTCCCACACCCTGGACATTCTGTGGAAATCTGTACATCTGAGAGTTATATATGTTTGGCCATTGTTAACAGACTGCCAAGACTGTGTAGCAGTGTTGTGTGTAAATGTTAGTTGGGCTGAGTAGGGAGAGTAGCATATGTGAGTGTCATAAATCCTTTTCTATTTGACTGTGCATGCTGTTTCAGTTGCTGGTGGTCTATCAGGTGCATATGTTTTTAGGGGCAGACTGAAAAATGTCCTGTAACACCTCAGGATTCCCAGTAGACTGTGAGTTAGACCAGTATATGTCAGTGTGGTGTGTGACTGGCAATCAGGATATGTTTGTTCAAACAGTCGTTCTACTCTAGAGTCCAGTTGGGGTACTGGTATGTTGCTGTGACTGTGGTGCAAATGGTTGTGGGTGGACAATTTCACAACAATAACTACTTTTCCCTACAGTTCCATCCCTGTAGTGCATGATATATTTGGAGTTACACAGGTAATTCCCCAGAGCTGATTTGGAGTAGTGTTGTGTTGGTCTGACTGTAGTTCCGAAGGTGTTGGGTGAAATGGTTGGCAGCTCTCACTGTTTTTTCTCTTCTGTTACATGACTGCAGTCATATCTGTCCACTGTCCAGATGTCTAGACACTCCAGATGGCTCATATGTCTGGTCTGTTGCCCATAACAGTTGTGGGTTTCTGACAAATCACTGGGATGAGGTGAGCATTGACATCAGTAAATAATGACATTCATTTGTGTTTAAGACCTGGAATCTATCAGGAATTATATGTTAAATCAAACCAAGCTACTCTAGTTGACTTCTACATGTATAACAGCCATATTGCAAAGATGTCACTATTGTTTTCCCTTTATCTCCCCACCTTGTCAGACTTTTTGCAGATGTCTTGCAGTAAGAGGTTGGTTATCTGTCTATCTATTTCTCTCTCTCTCTCTCTCTCTCTCTCTCTCTATATATATATATATATATATATATATAGTTCGATCAGCTGGGGTGTCTTCTGTGCGGAGTCTGCATGTCCTCCCTGTGGTCGTGTGGGTTTCCTCCGGGTGCTCCGGTTTCCTCCCACATCCCAAAGACATGCTGTAGGTGGATTGTACACTCTAAATTAGCCCTAGGCGTGAGTGCGTGTATGTTTGTGCCTTCTGTGGAAGGTTGGGTGCCGGGATGGCAACTCGACACAGTAAAACCTCCACGGCCAATCATGAGCAGACAGGTGAACTGCTGTGGTGACCCCTAACTAGGAAAAGCCGAAAGAAGAAGATTTATTCTATGCAAACATTTTAAAAATGTATCGAAGTATAATGATACTGCAGAAACTGTATGTTAAAGAAATTGACATTGCCAACATGGATTCATAAAGGGTTACTCTACAGTAGCTAATAATATCGATTATTGTAAGCAGGGCTAGTGACATGATTTCAGCAATAGTAGATTTAACTAAAGCATTTAACGAATTACCATATTAAAGTAATATCCTGAATGAAAACACATAGTTATCAACCCTTACACTATTGACTGTATTAAACTAAATTTGGGAGATTTTAGGCAACATGTAGCAACACTGAGAGCTCTACCAACAGACAGGAGAATTACACCAGGGGTCTCACAGGGGCTAATTCTGGACCTAGTTTTACTTATTCTAGCTTTCCCTGACCAGCATATATCTGGCTATCTAAATACATTGACAATTGTAAAACTAGCATAGCTGTCACCTTGAATATTGACATTAATAAGTTAAATGCACATACTAGTAAAATTGAGCAGGAGTCTAGTAAGTCTGTTCTACATTTTAGTACATCTAAAGGGTATTGAAATGATAAATATCTGGTTAATAAGCATCTTGGGATAAGTGATACCTTTTTGCTTCTTGTGAGAGAAGGAGCAAAGGACCTAGGTCTTCACATGAACCAATGTTAAATAACATGAGATTGTCAGTACCACATAACCACACTATACCAATCCCACACAACTCAGACCGAAGACGTAGACCTACATACACTGAAGCTCTTAAAAGTAACCTGCCTAAACCAGAAAGACCTCCTAAATGTAACTTAAGAAACAAGTACTCTCAGCAGCCTCACAAACACAAACACAGGCATCACCCACCATGAAACATAGATCTAAGAGTTATTTATATAAATAAATAAATAAATTATGCATGCACTCAAGGTTTGCACTACAAGTACACATATGACACAGTTAGTGTGTGCATGGGTGCAAATTAATTGAGACATACCTCTGGAGCTCTCAAAATATGTGTCTAAGGAAGGTATGAACCTAGCTTTGAGCAGCATTCTACCATCATTAAGAATGATGTTGTAATACAAATAAAAAATAGTTGACTTTGACAATTGGCTTATCTTCTTGTGTCATTTAAAAAAGGTACAATATATATCAGTCTGGGAGAAGTTGGTAGACAGCCCAAACTGCTTTGTCAGTGATGGCCTGCACTTATCCCCTTAAGGCTTTTGTATAATGGCTAAATCTTTGTCAACCTCCAAAGAGCCTTTTTAGGAAAAGTCAGTCTTCTAAATCTTCTAACATAACAAAACAGAATCTGGATAATACAGAGGTATTGTTGCTCAACATTAGGAGCCTTAACAAAAAGCTTAATTTCCTACAAGCATGCCTTACCCTGGAAAAAAAGTTGATATACACACCGTCATAAAGACCCGGTTGAAGACCAGTAAGAACACTCCATCATTGCACTGTTCCACTGCCTAGCTCATGTTCAGGCCCATCCCATTAGGTGAATTCACTAAATTTATTTTATTTTTTATTTACATTTATTGACCGGGCTAGTCTAGCTGGATATATATCAATTTTCAGTAGAGGCCCGGGGAGAAAAGCTCCACACAGATATACAAAAGTATAAAAATATTGTTACATGGTAAATAAAGGATTAATAAACCAAAAAAAAAAAATCAGGTAGTTATTACATTTCAGAGATCAAAACACTTAAGAAAAGTAACAGTGAACATAATATTGCTTAAGAAAGTTAAAAACAGATATAATACAATAGTTCACATCAGGTTGAAGGATTTAAACAATAAGTTGATTAGAGTTTAAATAGTGTCAGTCTTAATTACAAGACTAAGCATTTAAATGTTTGTTAGTTTGGTTGGAAGAGAAGAAAAACAGGGGTGAAGAGGGTTGTTAGTCAGGGTTACTACAACGGCATAGCCAGTGCATTTGGAGGTGTTTTTTAAGTTTTTGTTTAAAGAGTGGCAGGGATGTAATTAGAGTTAGTTCATTGGGTAACAGGTTCCAGTTTTTTCCTACTGTGTTGGTAAACAGAGAGTCACCAGCTGTATTATTAGACTGTGTTAAGCTAGCAAGGAGTTTGCTAGAAGAACGTAGAGAGTTCAGATTATTATATGGGATTAAGAGTTTTGAGAGTATAGGGGTATTATTGGGTTGGTAAAATATCTTGTGGGCAATTGTGAGTTGGGGGATTATCAGATGGTTTTAGAATTCCAGACAGTCTAGTTGCCTAAGATTAGAACAGTGGTGGGTTCTGAAGGGATTGCCAGTAGCGAATCTGGCAATATTATTGTAGGAAGTTGATAATTTGTTGATGTTAGTTTTCTTAAGGTTGGTAAATATAGGTGAGGCATACAGAAGGGTTGAGATTAGATGGGAGTGAGCGATCTTGGCTCTGGCTGTTGAGGTGAAAAAAGGTTTTATTCTATGTAAGGAGCCTATTTTTCTGTTGACTATTTTAATGGTGTTGTTTATATGGTGATCGAATGAGAGATTATTGTCAATGGTTATTCCTAAAAGTTTGGTGGTAGTCAGGGAAAATGACAGTGCCATTATTTGAAGAGATTGAGAAGTCTAAGGGGGTGGACCTAGTAGTGGGTGTAAAGAGAAGGAGTTTTGTTTTTTTTGGCATTAAGAAGGAGGCAACGTTTGGTAAACCATGTTTCTACAGTGTTGAAAACATTTTGAGAAAGAGAATATAGTTCAGATGGAGAGGTTGCTGAGCATATTAGTGTGGAGTCATCTGCATATTGAATGCAGGTGACTTGAGGAATTGCTACATGGAGATCATTAATAAATAATGAGAAAAGAAGTGGTCCAAGAATGGAGCCCTGAGGGACCCCGATGGTGACAGGTAAAAAGGATGAAATTTGATTTTCCCAGAGAACTGCCTGTTGCATGTTGCTGAGGTATGATCTAAGCCATTTAATGGCCAGAGAGTCAAAGGAAAGAGATTCAAGAATATTGATTAGGAGGGTATGGTTAACCATGTCAAAAGCTTTAGAGAGGTCAATGAAGAGTGCAGATGAGAGGATGTTTTTGTTACGGTTTCTATTGATGGTATCTGTAAAGGATAGAAGGGCAGTATGTGGCCTAAAGCCATGTTGTTTGCTATTAAGTTATGTAGAGAGAGATGATGTAAAAGTTGTTGGTGAATGCATTTTTCCATAATTTTTGCTAAGGGTTATAAGAGAGCAATTGGCCGATAGTTAGAGTAATCGTTAGAGTTCCCACCTTTATGTAAGGGGATAATGTGGGATATTTTCCAAATATATGGGATGGTTCCTTCTTGGATTGTCCTGTTTATAAGGATAGATATAGGGTAGGCAATTACTTTGGCTGCTTTTTGGAGATATTGGGAAGGAAGTTGGTCAGCAGATGGAGTACATGGCTTAAGTTTATAAATAAATTTATAAATGAGAGAAGTAGAGATGGGTTGTAGTTTGAATTTAGAGGAAGAGTGTGGTAAGTTGATGGAAGACTGGAGTTTTCAGAAATAAGTTGATTAGCTAGATATTGTATAGTCTCAGTGAAGAAAGAGTTAAAGGTTTTGGCAGTTTGATGGGGAGTATTTGGATCTGCATCAAGTGGGGTGGGTGTTCGGGAGTTACCTGGGGAAAGGAGCTTATTTATGCAAGACCAGAACTTTTGAGGATTATTTTGATGAGTTTGTTGAAGTTTACAGTAGTAGTTTTTTTTGTCTGTAAGTATTGCCTTTTTTGTACTATTTCTAAGCTGCCTAAAATGTAGACGATCAGAGCTATTTCTATTAGATCTCCATTTGGCCCAGACTTTGTTCCTAAGTAGAATTTGATTTCTAGTTCCATTCAAGAGCCATGGGGCTGGGTTGGACTTCATTCTGATGGAACGTTTAGGAGCATGCTTATCAAGGATAGATAAGAATGTAGTGTTAAAATACTTTACAGCCTCTTTAAAGGCAGCTATGTCTCCATATTCTTAAAACAAAATATGTCACCTTCATAATCCCAAATTCAAGATAATGACCTGAAATTTTTCAATGCCCAACATACTATTAACAAAACCCCTTTTCAAATCATAGCTAACTAAAGAACCTCTTCTATGTCTCTCTCGGCCCATACCTCCTACTTAACCAGTATGGAGTCTCTATGCATTAAGCTAAACACCATTCTCCTAGGAGACCTTAACAACCTCCTCCATTAACAGGGACACTTACACATCCTCAAACATGTAAACCTAGAAATTTCTGGACTTCATCAATGCAACCTCTTTGGACCAGTTATTCCACACCCCAATCAGGGGGGATAATATCCTGGACTTGGTCATTGCCAATATGGTGCAGTGCTGCTCCCTACCAATTGTAACTTCCTCCCTGGTCAAGTCACACCATAGATAAGTTACTTTTACCTTAAGACTGAAGACAGAAACATCTTACAATACCTTGGTATTCAGAGATTATGCCAAGAAAAATCTACTAAAATTAAGTAATACTCTGATTACTAATCTATGAACTATGAACCGAACCCACTGCTTATGTGCAATCTTGTACTGCCAATTTCTATGCACATGTAATATAGTTGCATAGATTCATCTATCCCCTTCAGAAGTAAATGCAACACTAAATTTAAAAATAACCCCCTGTGGTGGAACTCTCATATAAACAGCTTCTATAATAAAACTAAATTTAACTCTCATGATGCCAGTAACACTCTTGCTGCATTTAACAAGGAACATCAGACCCTGATCAAATCAAACAACACTAGATATGAAGTATAAATAGCCACCTAGTTGAAGGATAATCTAAAAGTCCGCTTTAACTAAGTTAGAAATTTCAGAAATGACCTAGCACTGTGCAGAGCTAATAGTAAAGGATATTGCATACTTAGAAGCGGTAGAAATAGTCAGTCTTTTAGTAGACAAATTTAGTTCAAACTTCAGATCCGTCTGCCCTCATATATTCCCACATCACATACCTACAAATACATCCCTCCAAATTGCCCAAAGACAAGTCCTCAAGGTACTATCAAAGCCCGAAACCCTCAGTGGTGTTGGATAGCATACTAGGCTGCCAACTGGTCAGTCTGAGGCTTAACTTGTCAGACCACCTACAGAGGTTACTCATTATTAGCCTACAAACAGACTTCATGCCAGATAAATGGAGGACAGCAACAGTCATCTTCTTGGACAAAGATCAGCCATCAACAGACCAGGGTAATTATAGATATATAAACCTAATGAGCTTCATCTGTAAGGCTATGGAAAGGATCATTATGGAATTAAACCCAGCCAGTTCAGATTCATTAAGAACATCCTGTCTACTTAACCTGGTGAACCTCTTGAGTAGGCTAATGAAGCAGTGGATGAGGGCAAATCAGTGCATATACTGCATATCTAGACCTCATAAGTTCAGTCATACCATTTCATACTCAGGCATCATAGATAAACTCTCCCAGCTAAAAGCAAATTCCTGTGCTACTCACTATATAGCAGATTGGCCCATAAATAACATGCATTAAATTAAAGTGGGTGGTTCTACTTCCTCCAAAAGACCTGTAACTAGAGGTATACCCCAAGTTTCAGTCCTTGGGCATTCCCGTTTTACATGCACTTCTTGACTGTCAAAGCAAATGTTAAAGGGTTAAGGCTAATCAGATTTGCAGACAACGTTAAACATTGTGCCATCGTAAACTCCCCAAAAGACACCAATCCTCCAAGAGAACCTTTCTCAAACAAATAGCTGGTGTGAAAAGCATCGACTAAAACTAGAATCCATTATATTTATAGTTGTATCATTTGTCAAGCTTTTGGCAAGCTTGACTTCCCTTGTAACTTTTACATTGACAAAACAACCCTGAATGTTGATCAAGTAGTCAGGGATCTGGGAACCCATGTCAAGCAATGAACTGTCCTTTGTTCACCATTTATCCACTATTGTAAAGATATCCTTATGTCTAAAGGTAGCAATGATTCTACTGTAGAAAGCTCTTATCGGGCCAGTCACTGAATGTAATGCCCCATTCTGTATGCACTTGTCCAAACACTTGTTACAAATGGAGTGAGCACAATACTTTCTCACTAATAAAAAAATCAATGGCCAGAATAAAAAAAACTATGCAAATCATCTCAAAGCCTTATCCCTTTTCTATGTATTTATACATGCTACTGAAAGGTGACTCCCAGCTTCATGCATTGTGGTTCAGCAAACCCTATCCTGTGAAACTTGTTACACATTTGTAAGTTCAATGAAATGTGAACACACACTCAAGGGATGTCACTCTTTTTTTAACATAAATAGAACATGTTGATGGGAGGGTTATGTCTTCCACCCCACATAAAGTGAAGTACTTTTCTTACTCTGATTAAACATTACTTGGAAGAATGGAGACAAGACTTCAAATTTGTTCCCTGTTTAACATCCATGTGCCTCATGGATATGGGCCACAACCAAATACACTTGCCCTTTCAAAACCAAGCATCAGGTCCACAGCTTGCAGTGTATATAAAATTGTAGCTCTCCATCTCAATCTTTCTTTTTCTCTGACACACGCACACATACACACAAACACACACACACACACATATACACACACACACACACACACACACACACACACACACACACACACACACACACACACACACACACACACAAAGAATGTACTTTCATTCACTTTTGTTCTATACAATAGATGAAAACATTATCCTGTTGAGGCAGGATTGCTGAGACTGACTTTCTGTACTTGCATGTCTGAAATTAGAAGCTTATCAAACTTCATGTTTAAGAATTATGGACTATTTTGAATTCTTCCTTATACACACGAACAGTCTGGTATCTGTCTCTGATTATTGCCATGTCTTTGTGTGTGTGTGTGTGTGTGTGTGTGTGTGTGTGTGTGTGTGTGTGTGTGTGTGTGTGTGTGTGTGTGTGTATTTGTATGTTTTTTTGTATAGAAGTCAAATGTTATTGCAAGATGTCAAACTGTGTTATAAGTACTACTCTACAGATGCAGAATTCACTGCTCTCTCTCTCTCTCTCTCTCCTTCTCTCTCTCATTGTATTTGATACCAGTTCCTCAAGATTCTACAAAAAAAAAAAAAAAAAGATCTGAGAGGGAGATTACACGTTTTGATTTGAAATGATGTAATGTGGATTAAAGTAACCATTGTACATAAAACAGAAAATCATCCAGCAGGAGGTTTTCTTAAAGCCATTTTTAATCATTTATTTTTTACAGATCATGAGCCAGATTCACAAAACACTGGCTCATTTGCTTCAAGTGAATTTGCACGATGAACAGTTATATACTGGGTGGGTATCCAGCAACACAATGCAGTCAGATGAAATAGCAGTCAGATATGTTACATGCTAATTACTGTATAACGAAGTACTGCATATGCTAATTAAACAAAAAAGACATGACAGTGATTCAGAAACCTTTAAATGCCATAGAACTGCACTGCACCTACTGTAGATTTGTGAATGACTGTTTGC
Source organism: Protopterus annectens (assembly GCF_019279795.1). NCBI lineage: Eukaryota > Metazoa > Chordata > Ceratodontiformes > Protopteridae > Protopterus > Protopterus annectens. The sequence continues at coordinate 726,715,819 of NC_056729.1, forward strand.
TCATGTTCAGGCAAAGTGTGCCATGTTAGGAATTGCCAAAGGTATTGTAAATGTGTATATGCAAGAGGATTTCATAGCAGGAAATCATAATTATTATTCATATATTATATATTATATATTACATTACTGATATTATATTAATATATTATTATACTGTAATATGAAAGATAACATGGAAATTGATGCCTTTTTCTAAGCCATAAAAAGTCTGTACAATGCTCTTATCTTGCTATAGCATATATCATGCTCAATGTCCGCCTACTAGCTATATATATATATAAAAATATATCACACCAACCCTCAGGGGATTAGAGCCCTGCGCCCAGTGCAATAAGAATAGGCTTATCACATCACTATTACATTGATCCATAGAAAGCCTTTACAGGGAAGGTGTTAACTTTACCATATATCAATATTGCTTATTGGCACTCACCTACACTAACCTCATTTGTATAATCAATGGTAATATCTTAGCATGTTCAATGTTTTTTTTTGTCTTCCTTTTTTCCATAGGACAGGAGCTTTCATTTCCCTGTAGTTGCATATAACCAGTGAAGGGGTTCTATGCTAACTGCGGCACAATGCATTACCACGGAAAGATGATTTTGATATATAAGCACTTTTTGTGTGGTGTGTTTACCTGTTTATTTTGATGAGATTAAAGGGTGTGAATGGGAGTATAGGACACAGATGAAAAGGAGAAGCAAGCAGGGGGTACAATATAAAGGTGAGAAAATGAGGAACGGAGAGGATGGTGGTGGGATAGGAGCCATACCTCTCAGTTTCTTAACTCAATAATCGTGGATGAATTACAAGAGCTGTAATGATTTAAGCACTGAAATCTTCAATGATGTGTCAGAATTCAGCTTGGTCTATGAGTAACAATTGTGGCAATCATGTGTACATTAAGTAAAAGTCTTAAGACTTATAGGTGAGAGTATTTTTTTAACAACACCAAACTACCAAACACACTTTTTACTACGTTTCTGCGGAGTGGGGGGGGGGGGCTTGATATAGTGGGGTTTGGAAATTAACTTTTTCCCACTGTAGTGCGATCTTGGAGTTGCTATATTTAATTTAATGGGGGTGTGGGGGCAGAGCCCTTCACATGGGGGGTGCAGAGGGGCTTGCACCCCTGCAGAAATGTAGTAAAAAAGTGTGTTTGGTAGTTTGGTGTCGTTATATGTGGAGGAGATGTTATTTTCTTGTGATTTGTAGTGTTAGATGTTATGAAATTCGATGTTATGCATTTTAGATGTTTCGGGTTTTAGATGTTCTGGTCTCAATGTTATGAAATTAGATGTTATGGGTTTTAGATGTTTCGGGTTTTAGATGTTCTGGTCTCAATGTTATGAAATTAGATGTTATGGGTTTTAGATGTTTTGAAGTAGACCAATACCCCCCACTCCCAACCTCCTTTCTCTTCCTACTAAAACACACTTCCTCAACATATCTGCCTTTCTAGTTCACCCCAACCTGCCCCACTACTTCAGAATGAAACTTTTTCCCCCCTCAATTAAATACTACAAACCTAAACTAATACCTTACTTTCCACAACTATTAAAGACCAAATCAAAAACACTCCTACTCTTCCTCAACTACCTCTGTTTAGCAGGGGACATACACCCAAATCCTGGACTAAATACTTCTTCTAGTCCCAATCTCCCTGTCACTTGCAATAAAACCAACCATAAATACCTCAAATTCCTCACCATCAATGCCCAAAGTTTAAGAAGTAAAGTAGCCCACTTTCATACTTGGCTAAACTACAACCTACCTGACATTGTAGCCATCTCAGAAACCTGGCTAAAACCTCATATTTGTGACTCTGACATCCTCCCTCCTGGATTCCAGTCCCTCAGACACGACCGCTTAAACAGAAAAGGTGGTGGGGTAGTCTTAATCTACTCTAACCAGCTATCCATCACTCCCTTCCCCAATCCTATCCCTCCATTCAACAATGCAGAACTAGTAATAGACCTAGTAAAAATAAATAACCAGAAAAGCATTTGTATCATTGCTTCTATATCCCCCTGTTAATAACACCACTACTCTTAAGGAAGTTCTCCTCTGGACCACTATCAATATTAAGCTAGAGACCTTCATACTTGGAGATGTAAATATCGACTGGAATAAAATCAATAACCCTAATCCCACCATATCCATCAATCTATTTAACTATTCCCAACTAACTTACTCCATTACCAAGCCCAACAAAACAAACCCCCCCAGATACCACACTAGACTGGATCCAAGTCTCCCATCCTAATAAAGTCATAAATTCTGGCATTACACCTGACCCTATAGGAGACCACTTCCCAGCTTTCATCCACTGAGCTACCCTCTCCTCAACTCATCTACACCAGTATATTCACGCATGTAACCTCACAAAATTTAACCCCACTACTTTCTCTAACTCCCTAAAACAAACAAACTGGAACCCCATGAAAACTCCTCCATTAAACAATGCCGTAGAATTTTTCAACTCAACCTTCTTAAATGTCCTAAACTCCCTAGCCCCATCAAGAACAAAAAGAGTAAAAACAAAGACCGCCCCATGGCTAACCAAAGATACCAAAAAAATTATGCTACAAAGAGATAAAACCTGGAAAGCATACCATCAAAACAAGCAGCCTGAAACTTTTCTTACATATAAACAACTCTGCAACCTTGCTAAAAAACAAATCATCAGAGACAAAAAGTCTTACTATATCAAACTACAGTCTACCCATTAAAAAAACCCAAAACAGTTCTGGAATACCATTAATTCTCTTCTCAACCCAGGTACCAAAAACAACCCCTGCCATGACACCAGAAAATCTGATCCTGAAATAGCCTCTCTATTCAACTCTTTCTTCACCAATTCCATAGCAGATCTGACCATGACCTTCCCCAACAATAACCCTTCCCCTCAACCTATCCAACCTTCCTCACCCCCTACACATCCTCCTCCAATATTTCAGCTTAAACCCATCTCAACCTCCCACATAAAAATTACTCCCTAAATTAAAACCATGCCCCAATGCCCTTGACAATATCCCATCCTCCTTCCTAAAAATAGCCGCAGATGGTATCGCTCTCCCCATTAGTATCTTGATCAATAGATCCATGCTGGAATCTTATGTGCCCAAATTATGGTGTGCTGCCTTTATTCTACCTCTCCATAAAGGAGGCAAAAACAATAGCATCTCGAACTTCCGCCTCAAAGCTATCCTCTCCCCAATCTCAAAACTTCTGGAAAAATGCATCCACCTTCAGCTTATGCCATTCCTAGCCAATCACCAACTAATCACTCCAACCCAACATGGCTTCTGACCTGGCCATAGTACTATCACTGCCCTTCTCTCCTTCTTAGACACAATAAATCTTGCCCGTGACTCTGGAAAAATAGGAGCAACAGTTCTACTAGAAGTATCCAAGGGATTCAATATCATCTCCCATACCATTCTCTTAAACCACCTTTCTAACCTTAATCTCTCCCAGAATACCTTATTCTAGTTCTCCAACTACCTCTCTGACAGGTCTCAAGCTGTAAAATGGGGGAAAGCACCTCAACCTTCCTTCCTACCCCCACTGGGTTACTCCATGGATCCATACCTGGTCCAATGCTATTCAACATCTTTATTAATGACTTTCACAAAGCCATACCCAGCACCAAAATTGTGCAATACACAGATGATTCTACTTTAATCTGCTGCACCTCTAACCTCTCAGAGCTCCAAACAGTGACCCAAACTACTTTCTCCACCACTGAAAATTGGATGCTCCAAAACCACCTCTCGCTAAATGCCAACAAATCCAAAATACTTCTATTCTCTCCCTCAAAAGATTCCCCTCTTGATAAAAACTAATTCCAAATTATTAGCTAAAACTGCTCTACTATAGAGGTTATTCCATTCACCAAACTACTTCGAGTTACTATTGATGAACACCTAAAATTCGATACTCACATCCAGCAAAACATTAAGAAAACCCATATAAAACTTGGTATGCTATACAGAAGCATCCACTTTCTCTCTCCTTCCACCAGACAAACTCTCACCACTACCTAGCTACTCCCCTTACTAATGTATGGTGTTCCTCTAGTAACAAATGTATCTGCCTCCCTCTCCTCCAAACTGAAAGTCTGTTATAAGATTTGCAAATTTGCAACCAAAGCCAAATTCTCCTCCCGTCATTGTACGGCCCTTCATTTGTTAAATTGACTTGAACTCTCCAACCATCTGGACTATCTCCAAATTACTACAGCCCACAGACTAATTTTTCAACCTACTAAGTGCCCTGCACTAACCAACATCCTTCAACCTTACACCCCTCAGAGAACTCTAAAATCTACTCACCAAAACCTAATCACTGTCCGCAAACCCAGTTGTCCTGCTGATATGCTTCTATTAACCTTTTCCTTAGCTAAAAAATGGAATTATCTTCCTTCCTCATTAAGGACTTCTGAAAACTTTGAAAATTTTAAAACTCAGCTACATTCCTACCTTTCCTCTAACAGGAAATGCAACTGCACTCTCCCCCATAGCCTAATAATCATTCCACCCCTTAAACTCCTGACTAACTCTGAGTTCAAGCTAACCTAACATAAATGTACATATTGTAAATAACATACAAGCTAACCTAACATATATGTAAATATTGTAGATAATATAATTGTACATATTATAAATAGCCCATCCCTCTTTTTTTTCTCTCTTTTCCTTCTAAGGCTTTATACTCCCTCTCAATTAAGTTATCACTGCCAGCCTAAATATTTAGATACTATGTAACCAAAGAATTTATGTCTGTTCTCTAGCATGAAATTTAATTGTAATTGTGTCTTCTTTACTATGATTGTATTTGTAACTAAACTATGTAATGTGGAGCTTTTCTCCCTGGGCCTCCACTGAAAACGGGCTCCCTGAGCCCAGTGGACCTCCCCGGTCATCAAACTGGAAAAAATAAATAAAATAAATATATATATACATATATATATATATATATATATATATATATATATATATATATATATATATATATACACACACACACACACACACACACACACACACACACACACACACACACACACACACATAGATGCAAAATGATATGACTCAAAGCATCCAAACATCTTCAAAGTGAAAATAGCATTAGGTCAATGACCATACAAGCAAAGCACTGGTAATACAACATAAGTTCCCTAAAACAAAATGTTTTCTCTTGCCTAAAGTGCCTGGAGCATATGATAGCGGTAACATAACTCTCTGTAATGACTGGACTTATATAAGTTTGCTATCTTTTTTACTGTTATGACATTAAACAAACTAAAGCCAAACATGGAACCCAACACTGAAGCTGCTTAAAACGAATTATATGAAATACCACAGCAGCCAATTCCTTTAAAGTTTATAAGTGCGTTCGTCCATCCACAGTAACCATGAACTTGTATTCTTAAATTAAAAGCTTTGGCAAGATAGGCTTATATTTACATTTATATATAATTAGTGTTTGATATATATATTTTTTTATGTATATGCATTGGGTATATTATATATATATATATATATATATATATGCATTGCGTATATTTTTATTATTTTTATATGCTCTTTATTGTTCTTTCTTGTTGTTAGGTTTATTGGGTAGAATTAATAATATTTTAGGGCTGTTTGATCATATTAGATTATATGTTTATACTTGCAGAATTGTTTGTTAAGATTTATCTCTTTTAGAGAAGGATATTGTGACGTCAATATTGTTTTTTGGTGGGTACTTTAAAAATGGATACTTTGTAACCAAATTGTATCTGAAGAAGTTCATGGTTAATGTGGATGGATAAAAGTGCTAATAAATTTTAGAGGAATTGGCGGCTGTGGTATTTCATATAATTCATTTTAAGTAGTTTCACTGTTATGACATTAGTAATTGTTCCTAATGACATGCATAAGTAACGGTTAGAACCTTCTGCAGTTTTTCATCATCACACTATCAACAATCCTATTTAACTGACTTGTCTCAGTGTGCCAGGAGCATGTAGACTCACTTTCACAGAGATCAGCAATGTTATTCAAGTGCTTCAACTGCATCCAGAGCCATCCAGGTTAAGATGAGAATATTGTTTGATTAGTTGAACTTCTACTTGCTTTGTACAGTAATCACTACTGTTTCTGATTATTTTTAAAGCATTTATTTAATTCTGTGGTAGAAATCATCATTTATCTTTTTATTGGCTTTTCTAGTTCTATTTGCCACAGATTCTACTTGCAGAAGGGCAAATTAGCCAGGAGCTGAGTAGTCTGGGGGTTGTTTTTTGTTTAACCTACTTGAGAGCTTCTTTTGCCGTGTTTTTACATTAAGAAATTCCGAGATCATCTGTCTAGTGGCAGATGGTGTTTACCTGGTCTTTCTGAGCTGGGAAGCACTCCAACAAGCTCACAGTGTGGTCATTTATTTTCTAGATGTCATAGGAGTCAGTCTTCAAGCTTTTTTCCTGTGGTATAAACCTAGCAAGTTTGCAAGGCTCCGTGTTATGTTCCATAAGGTTCAACACTGTATTTTAAGTGTTTCAACTGCATCCAGAGACAACCAGGCTAAAATAAGAATAGTTTTTGTCTTATTACACTTGTACTTGCTTTATACAGTGAACCCTGCTGTTCTGAGCAGTTTTTAAACATTTATTTAATTTTGTTCTAAAAATCATCCTTTCACTGTTTGTTGGCTTTTATAGCTCTGTGTGCCTCCAAATTGCCTTGCGGAAAAGAAAATTAGCTAGGGACTTAGCTGTTTTGTAGTTGTTTGTTATTTAATCTGCACTTCAGATGTTTGCTGAGCATTTAAATTAAGAAATTCCAAGATCATCCAACATATGACAGAAGAGTCTTACCTGATCTCTCTGAGTTGGGAAGTACCCCAGGAAGCTTGATGTGTGATTGTTTATTGCATAGAGGGTACAGGAGTCAGTTTTCAAGCTTTGTTTCACTGCTATATATCAGGTGAGTTTGCAGAGAGCTGTTACTGCACAGCAGCAGTTAGTAATGCCTTGTGTAGTAACAAACACCTAGACAGTAAAAGTTCTTTATAAAGTTATGATTAAGTCTGAAACTTAGTAAACAGCATGTTATTGGGTATAATTAAGATTAGAGCAACTAACGTGTGCTTCAAATAGCACTACCATAATCTAGCACTATATAATATCTTGCCCTTAACACTGGAAACTGGTCTTTGTATCTAATAGCAGTACCATATTCTAGCACTATATAACATCTTGCCCTTAACCCAAGAAACTACCCAAGGAAATTATTTTTAAAACCCAATCCCTAATCCTAAACAGCTGACCATATTACAGGTCTGTATGACATGGATATACAATTTTCTAATGAGTCTGTTCCAGCTTGGTAGATTTGGGCAATGTAGTGATTGTCTCATGTTCTCAATATTGTCTGGCTTCTCCAGACTTTTAGAAAAATGTGTACATAAGCAAATCATGGCCTACTTATTCAAAGAAAACCTACTTACTAATCTGTAATCTGTGAACCTGTGTGTTACAAATACACAACATAGTTTCCATCCCAAGCACACAACTACAACTGCTCTCATCTCTTTCACTAACTCAATTTCCCTTGCTAGAGATAATAACAAACTCATATCATGTCTCTTTTTTGACCTCTCCAAAGCATTCAGTACATCTGTCACCCTATGCACCTTACCCAACTCCATGGCCTCAACCTTTCAAATACTACAATTTCCAGGTTTTCTAGCTATCTCACTAACAGACAACATTCAATTAAATGTCTTTCCTCCACATCTTCCTTTCTCCCATCAAAACAGGTGTTCCACAAGGGTCAATTCTTGGTCCCCTACTATTCAATATCTTCATTAATCACATTATATTCATCCTGTCTCCACTCCTCTCTTATGCAATATGGATCACTCCACAGTCATCTCTCCCTCTGATTCCCTCTCAGACCTTCATGCATTCACACAAAACTCTTTTAAATCTATTGAAAAATGGTTCTCTAATAACTAACTCATTCTAAATCCCAACAAGACAAAGCTTCTTCTATTCCTGCCGAAATCTCTCACACCTTAAACCAACGTTCTCCATGAGATCCCTAAACCACACTGTAATTAATGCAGAAACTCACACCAAACTCCTCAGAGTCATCATAGATGACCAACTCAAACTAGACCTTCATATCTACCATTGCATAAAGAAAACACATCAAAAACTCAGCTAACCTTATAGAAATAACAAGTTTCTCATGAAAGATTCTAAACTTACTCTTGCCAATGCATTTCCCCTTCCTAGTCTTCACTATAGCTCACAAATGCTAACTAACCTGCAACCCTCTCTCCTACCCAAACTTTAATCTACTTACAACAAAGTAGTGAAATTTGCTGCAAACCACACCTTAAAGTCTCACCACTACCAATTCCTCCGACTTTTAAACTGGCTAGAGTTCCCCCACCAACTTCTTTACTCCCAACTCCCTATCACTTATTCCATGCTAAACAGACCAACTACTTGCCTTCCATCACCCCAATTATTACTCTCTATACTCTTTCCAGAACTCTCAGAAGCTCCAACCAACAACTGCTGGAAATCTATAAGCCTAAAAAATCCTTAGGTCAAATCCTTTATAGCTACACAACAGCTCTATCCTGGAACAAACTGCCATTGTTCATCAGAAACTTAGCCAACACACATGAATTCAAACAAGCCCTAAAACAATATTTGTTTAATTCCTGAGCTTCTCACTGCACTAAGTATAATCCAAGCCACCTTTGCTAAATTACACCTAAATCCCAGCCTACCTGTCTTTTGCTATCATTACACTTTTCTCCCCTACAGCCTTCGTTCTACCCTCATTATCACTATGCTTTATTGATTAACTACTCCCCTAACTTTCTAAAATTACATGCACACTTGCCATATTATATCCAACCTGCCACAGCAAAATGCATTTCGTACCTAATATCAAATGTATATACTTACTTGAAATGTCTGCATTTAATTCTAATTGCATTTTTCTTCCCTCTGTTTGTGTGTAAATATCTCTTTCTCTGTTATATTCTATTGCATAAACCTTGAATTCTTATCTTGGTACACTTTGTAAAAAATATTTGATTTGAATGAATATGAGCTGGAAAAAATGCATACTGTTTATTCTGTGGAGCTTTTCTCCCAAGGTCTCCTCTGAAAAAGGGCACTAGCTCAACTGGACTTTCCCAGTCAACAAATATCAAATAAATAAATAATAACACAGTGGGCCGGATTCACGAAGGCTTGCATGGAGTCTAAGAGTAGAGTAAGACTCCAGCAAGCCAACATGTCCGCTGAGCGATCCAGGAACAGCCAGCAGGGGCGTGCAACTGAGCTCTCTAAACTAGTCCTACACGGACAGGGCTGGGATATGCAAATTACCTCAATTGCAGGCAAAAGCCATACAAATGAGGTAAATTTGCAATCCACAAAACCCAAACCTGTTCGAGTAGGAGTAGTGTTATCTGCAGAAATGTACTCAGTTGATAACTGAGTATGGTTCTGCAAATAGCAAAATGGAGCCATGCCAGCTGTAAAAAAAGCATGCATTCACAGGAGGAAGCATGCCAATGGCCAAAAATATGGCCATTGGCAATGGGAAGTGGTGCAAATTAAAAATAAAATAACTTTTTTTTTAATCCCGATTTCTGGGGTTTAAACATAGCGCAGCGCCGTGCAAATGCGCTGTGCCCTAAAAAGAAGAAAATGAATAATTAAGATCCACAAATGTGGATTTCATAGCTAAAATGAATTTACAATGCAAGGGAATCGCAGGCTGAAGACAACATAGCCACCGAGTAGAGGTTGCTAAGGGGGGAAGCTCAGTCTAAGAGATGTAACTAAGCATTAGTAGGCAATCCTATGCAAATGAGAGTTATGATAGTGAATCACAAGTTCACATAGCAAATGAGCACAGTCAGTGGAGTGTAGGAGTAGGATAAGGGGAATAACAGAGTAGAAGATAGGTGCCATCACGAGGGTGGTATGTATGAAAGGAGTGCAGCTCATTGGAGCAGAGTGAGATGTGTCAGCTTACATTTACATAATAGTGAAAGAGGTGTGTCAACAGGTAGGCCAGGTAAAGTCAAGAAATCGAAGGTGTATGCTGTGGATAACACCAAAGTTTCTTGCTGAGCGTGCATGCACGCGTGTGCGTGCCAGTAAACCCGAGTAAGTGAGTGTGCACGCATGTAAGCATGTGTGCACGCGTGTAGGCCTGAGTAAGCATATGTAAGGCTGTGTAAACAGTTGTAAGCACGTTTGCACCGGTGTCCACGCATTTTAACAGGAATAAGCAAGTTTCAGTCTGTCTAAGCATGTGTGTGCATGTGTGAGCTGGTGTGCATGTGTTTGTGCTTGTTTGCACAGCGCTGCCCCCTGAGGAAACAGAAAGGGAAAAGGAAGCACAACAAATAGTAGGAAGTGAACCAGGGAGTACTAACAGAGCTAGCAGGTGAAAACAATCGGAATCAGCCAATTACACAGGCATTACACCAGCCCAGCCCAACCAAGCACTCAAAACTCAGTCAAAAACATTCCAGTATGTATTTCTCAGACACACTGCAACACTGCAGTAAGCTAATAGAAGTGAAAACTGAAAAAGCTTTACTGAGACAAAGAAATGTTAGGGGCTGCCATTGCTGTCATAAGGCGACATATGCAACATGCTGAGGGTGGTGACAATGCAAATGCTGCTGAGCAACCCACAGTGAGGAGACAGAGAAGAGTGTACAGGCCTAGCGTAACCTACCAGGGGCTACATAAGCTGAAGATAGTGGAGCGCTATAGAGTGGACAGAGACCTCATGCAGCAAATTGTTGAGCTGTGCAGGCCATGCCTCACACACAGAACCAACAGAGGGGAACCCATCCCAGTGGAAACCAAGGTATGTGTTGGCCTAAGAATATTAGCAACAGGTAACTTACAGAGACCAGCTGGCGATATGATGGGGATTTCACAGGCATCAGCATCTAGGGTACTGTACCAGTTCCTGAATGCCATGGCAGCACATGTCGGTGATCATGTATATTTCCTCAATTCCCATGAGGTATTGACCAGCAATATGTGTCTCTTCCAGCAAATAGCGGAATACCCTGAGGTAGTGGGTGCAATAGACTGCATGCACATTCACATCAAAGCACCAGCCGGTGAGCGAGGTAGGGTCTACTATAACCGCAAGGGTTACCCCTCCATCAACTGCCAGGTCGTGTGTGATGCCCAGGGCATAATAATGAATGTATGTGCTGGCTGCCCTGGAAGCTACCATGACTCCCATATCTGGCATCTGACACAGCTGTATCACACATTTGCCAATGGGGATAGCCCTCATGGTCACCTAGTGGGGGATGCTGGATACGCATTCGAGCCGTGGCTGATGACACCCATCAGAAATGCACACACACCTGAACAGGAATGCCATAATGAGGCACACGCACAAACACGAAATGTAATTGAGCATGTGTTTGGGCTGCTCAAGTCACGGTTCCGGTGCCTGGACACATCTGGTGGAGCCTTGCAATACACACCAACTGCATGTACCCAAATAGTCATGGTATGTGCTAATGCTACACAATATGATCTTTTGAAAACAGCTGCAGCAGGAGCAGCATAGGGCCGGGCACAACAGCCCCCCACCATTGCCAAGGCTATCACAGGCAGAGCGTGACTCGGAGGAGGAACAACCTGAGCCTGCCCCAGTAGGCAGAAGGAGGCGTGCCCAGTATGCTTTGGCCTTGGCAAAGAGGCATTGCATAGTATATACACTGGCTCAGTAGGAACCCTGGAAATGATACCTCTCTCCGACTCGCACATATAGTAAAAGTGATGCCTAACTTGACACTACTTGTTAACAAACATGTATAGGGAGTGTAAAATGTGCATCCGACATAGGCAGCCCTGCAGCACCATCTGAGGCATGATTGCTATGTGTTAAGCAATATAAAGCACTGCTAAACAGCTCTCACCACTATTTAGTATATGTGAACAAAATTGCACACACTAAGTAGCATAACTACAGGCAATGTTCAGCAATATTGTGCACTGTCCAGCAATGTTGGGCAACATTGAGCAATGTTGTGCAAGTCTGGTCAAATGTGGGTATAGTTCATCAAAAGCAGGTTAACAAGTTCATATTTGCTTCACTTTTCTTGAAGCAGTCTGTTCTGCCATGTATGAAAATATGAAGCAGTGACAGTCCTCGAACCCAGTATACAGTGCACTATAGTCAGAGTACAGAACCACTAAACCATGATGGTATGTCAATAGTCAGCTTGCATGAAAAAATGTTGATACGTCAATGCTAAGTATCTAATGGAAACCTTGCATGCATAGCATAATCCCTGTCGAGTTAAGAATCAAAGGTGAGGCCTACAGTAATAATAGAACCTGATATTCAGCACACATATAGTATAAATGTTAATATTGGTAATGTTCACACACATCAACAAATGTAGTGGATCTCAGACAGCAACATACTGCAAGGTCACACTGGGCATGCTCACACACTTGAAACTATGAGACAAATGTCAGGCAACAAAACACTGAAAGTCTGAACTGGGCATGCTCATACACTTAGGTCAAGTTTGAGTACAGCAGTGGGCCACACATATCCCTCAGTTGCAAGTGTCAACCCAGGAACCTCACACTATTCACCAATCCACCATGTGCACACAGTGATATGACAACAGACACAATATAAAATAGTGAAATAATGTCACAATCAAATATGTTATGCAGAAACCTAGGTTGTTCATAGGAAGTGGTAAAGCAAAGAAGAAACAAAACCTGCAATCAGTACCATCACTGAACAATGTGCATCCTGAACATTAGCATAGGTTCAGAGGTTGACACTAGACTATCTGCCCTAGGGCATGTAGAAGCCTAGCCACAGTGTGTTTGTAGTCTGCAATCACGCTAGATCAGTAGACTGTGCCTGTCAATAGTAGGTCACACAAGATATCTCACATATGTTGATTTTATTCTGCCTCTGTCTAGCAAGGACCCATAACATATCCCAGGGCTAAACATACGATCACCCGTCCACCTGTGAAGATGTCACCTATAGGTGGTCAGCGTGGGTCTGTGCATATGTGGTACTGTGATCACATTCCAGAGTGACTGGAGCCTCTGTGATGATAATACGCCCCACCAGCATGTCCTATTAACATCATTGCTCATGTACCTGTCCCTGGAGCATGTAGCTGTAAGGGACTTTGATATCCTCACGTGGAGCCTGTCCATCAATGCTGTGATGGACATGGCATCAAGCAAAAGGCACAGACTGCATCCAAGTAGGCAGTAAGCAACTGAGGAGAGCTGGGGTCACCATAGCCAAACTGTGCATACCATCTGTGTTAGTCCCTAGATCCACTTGGTTATGTAAATCTGTGTACATTCCAGTTGCTGCAGGTGTTGGGTAAGGTACATCCGAAATGGGCCATTGTATCCAAGCATGTGCCAGATAATTACAGGGTCACAATGACCCCCACCTGATCTGGATGTAAAACTGTATGGGATAAGGTTGCCTAAATAGAAGGTGTGTCCAACAACATTGGCAACGTGAATGTCAAAGGCAAGAGTACTAAGTATTCATGTCCCCAAATCACAAACCACACACACTGTACGTGATGTATCACCACCTATGTGGTAATGTGTGTGCACGATGTTACTACCAAAGGTGATGACTATGCATCTAAAGTAAGGTAGCTGTAGGCCATGGCTCTGGCACCAGTCAGCCATCTCTGTGAGACCCTTTCTGAGGATGCCTGTGCCAGCTGTGGAGTCAAATATGGCACAAAGTTTGCAGTCATCTGCAAACATGGTCATCCATATTCCTCCTGTGTTAGCCAGTATGTATCAGAAATATATACAGAACAAGAGAGGTCCCAGGACTGAGCCTTGTGGGATGCCATGTGTAACTGGTGTATAGTCAGACATGGCACCTGCAATACTGACCATGTGTGTGCTATCCATGATCCAGTTAGCAATCCAGATTGTGACATATGTGTAGATATTGAATCCGGTGATCTAATGTGTAAAGGCCAAGTGGGGTATTGTGTAGAAGTGGTGTGCGAGCTCCAGATAGGCTGTGTGGACAACCCTGTGTACGTCTATGGACCTGTTAACTGTTTAAAGACATCAAACATCTGCAAGAGGCAAGATATGCCCACAACAACACCAAATTGTGTAGGATCCAGTGTCTGTAGGTTCACAATGTGTATGTGTATGTGTTCCATGATGATACACTCCATAGCATAGCAGATCAGGATAGTTAGGCATATATTGTGATAGTGTCCAGGGTCCCTTGTGGCACCAGCACTGTGTAGTGGGTACACCGTAGCTGTACGCCATTCCATGGGTACACATCCTGTAGTAACTGTGATATTGAACAGTGACATAATGTGAGTGTGAAGTTTGTCATGAATCACGTGTATGCCACAGTCTGGGACACTATCTGGTCCCACTGATGCTGTGTTGTCTGCTATGGAGAGGGCAGCACACACATGTTCATCTGTGATGTCAGGGAGGCTACACCCTGTTGTGATGGACATGTGCACTGCATTGGGGATGGTGGGGAAACATTCCCACTGAACCTGTTGTCCAGGATGTTCGCAATGTCATTGGGTTCACTGTATCATTTGTAATTATGCAGTCACTCACAGCATATCTGTGAGTTCCCACACAGGTCCCTGACATAACTAAATAAGGCCTTGTGATTGTCCACAGTGTCTGTTGCAAGTGTCCGTTAGAAGTGGGCCTTAGATGAATCAACAACTGATCGTAGCTATACTATAGTACTGATCAGAGATGCCTTCCAGATTGTGATTGCGCTCTATAATGTAGTAGCCTCCTCCTGTCCATGTACAGCTCAGTAATGGCCATGGTCCAGTAGACAGGTCCCCTGCCTTTGGAGGAGTGAGTCTTGTAGTTATCTGGGATAGCATGATCCATGAATTCCAGTAGTTGTCCATAGAATGTGCTTGTAAAGTATGTAGTTGTCTGAGCCGTAATTAACACTGTCCCAGGGTCATTGAGGGATACCACCTCAGTTTGTACAAGTGTGATGTTTGCTCATGAGAAGTATGTAACTGAGATCACATAGGATGTGTGTGTGTATGGGATATGTATGTCTAGTCAGATGAATGTATGTTCCGACCTTAACAATTACAGGTATACCTCTGTTGTGCAACATAGAGTCCCCATGTGTGTGATGATCAGGTACCACATGTATAACCCCCTGTGGGTGTGATGACCAGGTCTGCCCTAGCATTTGAGTGTAACAATCTTAGCAACTGTTGTGCGAGGGTGTCACTGCTTGAGTAGTATACCCAGTCAATGTTTGTGTATTTGAAGTCACACAATATAATGGTGTTTGGTGAGACCTTCACATTCCCCAGTGTTCCCAGGAATAATGACTGTTGTGCCCATGTTTGGGAGTGTGGTCTGTAACAGCCTACAAACTGAAATGCAGTTTTGACCACTCTCAGTTGCACATGTACATTCCCCAATGCTTTGTGTACTGCTACCAACATGGAGGTGTGTGTATGAATGATGTATATGGAATCCCCCCCTACTGTTGTTGTCCAGTCTGAGTCTTGTGTCTGAAAACCATGGTATGACGTAAAACATGTTAGTGCTGCTGTGCTTTTGTGAGCCTGAACCAGGTGTTTGTTACTGCACATATATCAACAGATTCCATACTGATGTGAGTCCTGAGTACATGCATTCTGAGGGTTAGACATCAGTTGTTGAGCACCATCACTCTCCATTTCCTGTACCCTGTAACGTCTATGGCTGTGGTTATGTCATCTGACCCTCACTTCCAACAGCCACTATGTGTGTGTCAAGAGCCTAAGGCAGTCTGTGAAAACCTAGGGGAGAAAGGTGCATGGCGTCCATAGCGAATGTACATGGCATGTTGAGCATGTAATCCCAGGCTGACAGACACTGGATCCGCTGTGAATGACAACAATATTTTAGGCAACTGTTAAAACTGATCATGTCATCTGTATACTGTGACATAGTACTTGGTGAGGGTAAGATGCTACACAAGGTCAGGGTCATACTGTCCTGGGCTACATGATCAAAGACCCCCCTCTATGTCTCTTGTCATGTAGTCCAGGGAGGAATGTCTGAGGGTCTGCACACCAGAATGCTCAATGATGGAGCCATATTTGTACTTGCAGTGGACTGACAACAATGCATGTGTCATGTGGCATATCCTGGCACCTGACACACAGCACAAAGTGACATTCACCTTGTTCAGCCTGGTTTGTGGAATGTCAGTGTGACCAACAATTACACTCACCTAATACAGTTGTATGAGGTGTGTTGTGTAGGCCTAAGGGCAGTGACTGTGTGGCAGAATGACTTTGTGAACTGTGTGATGATATTTGTGTATGGTTGTGTGTTAGCAGTTGTTTGTGTGTCTGCTTTGGATGTCTCAGCTGCTTAGGCAGAGTACATTTAGATGCTCCAAGTATGTCATTGTGTGTCAATGTATACGGTTTGCTGTTGTCATAGGTGCATGTGTGACTGTATTTGTGGTGTGTGTGGTTACCTTCACAACTGATAGACTGTGCCAGTCATGGCTTGGGAGAGCTCAGCCTCCTGTCCGTCTATACAGTTGCACCTCTCACAGATATCTGAGTATGTTGGTAGGAGGACAGTGTTACCTGTGTACATAAGGCAGTTGTAACAATGCGTCAGAATTCCAATATGCACCAGCTGGGCTGGAGAGTACTCACAAAACCGACCTTTGGACATGCCAGGATATGATGATGACATACACTGTCGACTGATCACAAAGGATCAGTAGTGTGTCAAGTGTGTAAAAGAATATAACAGGGTTTTAGTGTTCAGGTTTGTTGTTGCTGTGGAAAGATAATCTGCAAAGGAGTACAGACAGAAACATTACACTTCCTTCAGCTATGTCAGAAATATCGATGTACAGTCATATATGTCCTCAGTCAGGGTCAACTGTACCTGACTGATAATGTCAACATCCTGTCAGACAGGCCCATACATACATACCCACCTCCCAGTGACAAAAGTCCCTAACATCATACCAGGAGATATCACATGTAGAATGTGTAAACTGGTCCCCACAATGCCAAATGAATCCCATCACATGGATAACATTGTTTCCCCATATGTGTCATAAGTGAATGACAGGACAAACAGACACTGCACCTGAACAGTCTGTTGAGCCTCACACTCTCTACTGGATCTTACACTGTTGAATGTGTTACAGCAACATGTGGCACACCCCAGAAGTGTTGGTGCACAACACACCATAGGAACTATATTCCTATAAGCCTACAAAGCCCGAAATGCTAGTCCATGGAGTCCATCATGATTGCAGTCAGGAACAGAGATATTGTAAACCGACAAACACACAACACAAACGTCTGTGGTATGTTAATGAGCATATCATGTTCCCCAAACCTGCTAGATATCTTGCAAGGCAGCCACCCAGGACAAACATCACTGAGAGGAGCAACACAGGTCCCACATAGACCTTGAATAGCCCTTTACCAACATCACAGACACATGTGGTATCCACAAAACCTACAATCCGTCAATGAATATGTATTGTCATATGAAGGAATGGTAATATGTCCACAGATAGATCACACCAGGTATGAATTGTGTATTCCTATTCAAGATGTTCACACCTGCTGACCCACAAGGTTAATTTGTGGGATTGCATAACACTACGTGCACACACATAACCATGTCCAGTCTGATGTCAGCAACCTACAAACATAGCATGTGAATAAAAACCACACAGTAAAGCATGTAGCGTGTTGTGTTAATGCATATCTCACTAGTATCATGACATAGTTAGGTAGGGGTTTGAATCCTGCAATTGCTATGTGTGTTTGTGAGATTGGCTTTGAGAGAAGTGGCCTTTTTGGAGACTGTGGAAACACATTAGGAGTGGTGAATACCTCTTTGCCAAGTGTGATGATGTCAGCATCCTACAAATAGAGCTTTGGAAAAAAATGCTCCCAGTAAAGCAAATAGCATGTCATGTTAATGCGTGTCTCACTAGTGTCATAACATAGTCAGGTAGGCGTTTGAGTCCTGTGAACGCCAAGTGTGTGTGATTTCCTTTGAGAGAAGTAGCCTTTTTGGAGACTGTGGAAACACATTTTAAAAGAGGTACATCCCTCTTTGGAAAGTCTGATGATGTCAGCATCCTACAAATATTCAAGGAGAATAAAAAACACCCAGTAATGCATATAGCGTGCCGTGTTAATGCTTATTTCTCCAGTAGCATAACGTAGTTAGGTAGGGGTTTGAATCCTGTGAGTGTGTGAGACTGCTTTTGAGAGGAGTGGCCTTTTTGGAGACTGTGGAAATACATTAGGAGTGGTGAATACCTCTTTGCCAAGTGTGATGATGTCAGCATCCTACAAATAGAGCTTTGGAAAATTATGCTCCCACTAAAGCAAATAGCTCGTCATGTTAATGCATATGTCACAAGTGTCATAACATAGTTAGATAGGGGCTTGAGTCCTGCAAACGCTGTGTGTCTACGGTATGACATATGTTTCAAACAGTATGTGCATTGCACACTTCGGGTATATGCGTGTCAAATAGATTTGTGTACATGTGACCTCAATCAGTACATAGGTGTGAAGCCTGCATATTACATGAATACATTTGTAACCTTCGACAGATTGTGCTGCTGCTTCTCAGATCATAGGCCACATATGTATGTCAGTGTCAAGACCGACCAATGTAGTGACCCGTGGCCAAGGACATCCCTGCCACACACACCCATGACACGTACTGTAGAGTACTGTGAGTGAGGGTAATTGCTGGGGTATATGTCAGACATGTTCATACACAACAACGACTGGCAATAATGGACAGTCATGATAGGTGTGCACCAGCCCTGTGGATATGCATGCAGGCCCCTAATGTGTTATGTGAAACACCGAGGGACCCCACAATACCTATGGTTATGTGGATACCAAGGGACAGATTACATAACACGTGTCTGTCTGTACACAATGGTATCCAACATACATGTTCAGGGCTACCACCGTGCAGGGCTACCACCTATGTGGTACTGTCAGGATAGTATATATAGTAAATGTAGATTACCATGCCATAGATGGCGTACTGCTATACAGCATGTATTGGCAACAGGTATCTGTCTGTATGATACCCTTGTGTAGGATATGCGTCCCATCCAGGGAATGCAGTGTAGGCCAATGCATGCATTACCAGATGTGGATGGACATATCCCTAGTATGTTTGCATGTACCAAAGAGGGCTTTATGCCACACAGGTGTGGTCCCAGGAACGTGTGGCGGTCAATACCACTGGTTACTGTTATAGTATAGTACTGGAAGGATCCAACTGTTACTGAGTTCCCTACAACTGTGAGTCATTTGTCAGGACATCATCTAATGATTGGTTATAGTCATGCTGTTGAGGTGGTGTATACAGCCAGACTGCAGATCATTGACAGATATCAACGGTATCACTCACAGCATAGTGACAACCCATGTCATACACACATGTGTACCCATGTTAGTACATATCTGTAGTAGAATGCATACTGGCCATTGAAAGAGACTATGAGATGTTAACAATGTGTAGAACAGGGTATGTCACACATCCCACGTGTCCACTATGCACGTACATGCAGACAGTGTGCACACACCATGTTCACAGATGTACACCTGCTAATTTGTAATGCACACATCACACACGTACTGTCCACTCACTAACACATGCTGGCAACACTGTACACTTCAGCATGGGTGGACAATACATACTCAGACCTAACACTGATGTAAACAATGCTACAATGACTATCAGAGCTGTGATGCATAATGCCTGCTCAGATATACCTACAAGGATATCAGTACACCTTCCTGTTGGCAACTTGCTACTATTGCTACTCTGCTATGATGTCACCCTGTGCATCAGAACCATGTTAGCCTATTCCTGCATCAATGTGACAGATGACAGGACGTGGCACAGGTGTCATCATATGCACAGGGTGTGTTGTAGGTTTGCCAGAGCCCGACATTGACCCATCCAATCGGCATGTGTGTGTGTGTGTGTGTGTGTGTGTGTGTGTGTGTGTGTGTGTGTGTGTGTGTGTTTGAGGGACAACAGTACTGCATGGGCCAATGTTGATGTAATGTGTGTGTGTATGTGTGAGCCCTAGTTGTATGGTAAATGTGTGTGTGTCTGCATGCACACAACTCCACCATGTGGCTGCCATATACAGGTGGTTGTGGGACAGGCACAGACTGTACCTGCCAGGCTGTACAATTCACTGTCTCTGGCCACGGACACCGTACCTGTGCCTAGCAGGTGTGCTACAGGCAGTATCGGGTACCAACCCTGACTGGGTGCTATCATCAGAGGCAGAGGTATGATGACTGGACCCGTGTCCCTGCTGGGACTGGCCAGCACCACGTGCACGTGGTCTAGTAGGATGGTCAATGGACAGGCCAGCCCCAGCTGGTACTGCCACTACGGGAGCGGCTGTGATCTGTGGTCCATCCGCGATGACTGCCAGCTGATGCTGTTGCTGACATGCGTCCGTGTTGGCCTCTCATCCTTCCCGCATAGTCCTGGCTCATGGTTAACACATTGTGGAGGACATCTAATGTCTCCCTCCAATGGCTATCAATGACCTCGGTGTAATTCCGGATGGCACCGGCAAAGTCACGGATGCTGTCATTGATAGCAGTGTAATGGGCCCTCTGCACCCTTAGTCCCTGTCAGGTGTACCGTTCCATACGTGCCTGTGCCTGCATTACAGCCCAGAACATACTGGAGGTTGTAATACCTCCGGGGGCACCTCTGCCAGGGGCAATATGACCAGTGGTGCTCCCACGAGAACCCCTGGACATCCACCTATGTGGTACCATTCCAGTAATCTGGCTATGGCTGCTGCGAGGGGATGCACGTGCCATAGGTACCACACTCTCCTGGTCAATGCCAACTGTATGCTGTCCCTCAGCTATGGCCATTGGTGACGAGGGATGTATTGGCAGTATGAGTGTATGCATAGATGGGGTTGACCACTGTATACTGTCGATTGGTGGACCAACGACAGACTCTGTCAGACCTTCCTGTGCCACAATACATGTCTCATCATCTCCACTAATAGTGGCGGTGACATCAGGTTCCCTACTACATTCAGCCACGCCTAACACAGCACCTGTGGAAGGAAGACAGGAAACACACTTTACAATCTGTACATGATATTAGCACACATACACACATGCACACATGAACACATGCACACATGCACTCATGCACACATGAACACATGCACACATGAACACATGAACACATGCACACATGCACAGAAATACACTGCTCACCACAGCACATATACACACACACACACACACACACACACACACACACACACACACACACACACACACACACACACACACACACCAGCAATCCAACACATACACAATAGTGGGTGATGGTGGGTGACAGTATCACAAGGCAAACAGTCACCACACAAGTGTCAGCAGGCAGACCATGTGTTGCTCAACACCATGCAGTGCAAGTGTAGACAGCCCTATCTAATGAATTTATACATGGCTTTGATGCATGTGTGTAGTTGTGCAGTGATTGGCTACACCCTGGAACACAATGTGTACATGGACACAACATTGCTGTGCAAGTATTATCTGCTCTGCAATATCATGTGCACCATCACTCAATGGTATACATACCATGGCTGCATGTGTCATCTGTGTGACACATAGATTGACATGTGTGATGACAGTGTCTGTGTCCATATCACATAATAGTGGGCACAGGTGTAGCAAATGCATGCAATGTACAGACATGGGATGAGTGGTGCATGTAGATGTGAAGGAATCCCAATGCACGACATGGACATTGCACAGTGGTTATGGTGTGTGTGGGACATATTGCAGATATCTTATTGCCAGCCATGACATGGCATGCTACAAGACTGCAACATTAAACACCACACATACCCAACGTGTGTCATGTGACCTATACACATAATAGCATTCCAGGACATATATGTGACTCTTTGTACAGATGGCGGCTGTTGTGCAAAATGTGTATACTAGCATATGTAAGCACACACACAACATGCTATGCATGGTGTGTATAGGTGCATATGTTTGCACACACAGAACAATGAGGTGCACAGCAAAGACTGCTATGTGTAGTACTGTGGTCACTGTAACTGGATGGGGTGTAGTACCATGTGCCATCATCATCATCATGCATCTTGTGGTCACTCACAGCTACTACTGTGTGACAGACCACCGCCTAGCATGTTGTACCTGAACTGCAGTGCCGTGGATACGTTCACTATTACAAAGCCACTTTGTACATGGGTGTATGAGGTGCCCAGTAGAGAGCATTGCCTAACATGACTGTGTTATGTGTTGAAGAGTGTTGCACAGCCCCATGATAGGCCTCTACCCCTGAGGTACATCATGTGTGTGCGGATGACATGTGGGATACTGACGTGTGACCTTACAGCGGGTGTGTGGTTATGCCATATGTAGCATGACTTTGTGTACTGCATATGATAAATGTCTTATGTTGTGTACAGGTGTTGCAACTATGCCTATCCAATGTGCAGTACGGGGTTGCCGCAACTGTGTGTCATGCTCTGTGTATTGCATGTCATTGAGGAAGCTACTGACATTACTGAGCTGTGCAACGTCTCACAGCAAAATGCACGGCATTCATTATGCGTAGGTGTGTTACGTGTACATGGCCTACACCTCACCTATGACATGCATATTTCATTACCAGCATTGCAGGTATAACACACTCACCAGCATGGATCGGCTGCCCTGCCATCACACCAGAGGGACCTACGAGAATATGAGAGGGTTCATCAGTGGCCACAACTGTGGCATTGCTACAGTGGGTATGCTAAACTGCAGTACAACAACAGTCAGCAGTCACAGGTGTAGGGATATTATACAAACTATCCATATTGCACAACAGTAGGCAGCGGAACTGCTAAACACACAGTACACATCTCACGTACACATAATCTCACAATACAGTTAACTGTAGTCTACAGATAGGGCATGTTACCTGCTTGCTCCAGGTGGATGTGCTTGGTGGCTCCGGCCTCCATTACAACACATGTCAGAGGTTGCTGTAGCTGTTGTCCAGGAGCCACCACACTTAGGAGCAGCTCCTCCACTCTGGTGGGGGGGGTGTATGGCCACCCCACCACCTGTGGCAAGCTGCTGTCTTTGGATATCAGACGCACACCGCCGGACTTGTCTAATTAAATCACTGCAGTGATGCGTACCTGCTCATATGTCCGGTTATGCATGCCTATGTCATTTACCCGACTAACAAATTCCTGCCACAGTGCAGTCCGCTCCTGCTGATGCTGGCTGGTTCTGGAGAACAACATAGTGTACTGCTGCAAAACGCTGTTGACTATCACCTCTTCCTCTTCTGCAGTGTAAGCTGGATTACATTGGTGGGCCATCAGGCTGAAAAAGATATGAACAATATGTGTGAGAGTGTCCTGTGGCACACTTTACACCTTTACCCATAGATATCACTTTACTGATATATATATACCATCCTATTGTCTGTCAGTGGTTACACACTTTCAATAACACTTATTGGTTCTCAGGCCACAACTAACTAACACTGCCTGGCAGACTCTATATATCACACCACTATACAACAGTACCCGACACACTGTTTGTGACACATTGCACAACCTCAAGACAGGCACGTATATCACACCAATGCACGAACAGAGATGTCATCCATTGCAATGGATGTAAAGTACAGGTACAGTAGTACCAATCAAACACCCTAGTCATTGATGCCATAGCCCTGCCTAACAGATGTGTCCAGTTGTTACTATAGGTGGCATACTGCTGTAACAGACTATAGATGTTGCTGGATACACACGCCAACCCTGTAACACACATATGATTGCAGCCATTGTACAGGCATAATCATACACACAACAGGCAAACATACAACGCACCACTGTATGCCAACACAGATGAGCATTACCTGTGTACCATACAGTGCTGTGTACCATTACTTACACACCCTTATGCCTGCAGTCTGTCCTCTATGCAGACTACAGGAAACACACATGACAGTGTTTCCAAGCAATGTGAATGCACACCATACTGTGCTGTTTAGCCCTACAGCTTCAGGTAGTACTACAGTTCATATTGGTGATGGATTCACCTGCAGTACCACTCACTAAGCATACATGTATTGCTTTAGCCTACAATGAGACACCGCATTCATCAACAGAGAACTACGTCACATCATATGCCGTACTACTATGTCTGCCTAACAGTACATTACACATCAGTTGCTGTCCTCACAGCTAAGTTAGGCACTACCATGTCAGATACAACATCACACTAAGCTATCACACATTTACAGACCTTGCACACATTCAGTGTTACACTCATTCAACCTCACATAGCAGCTATTGCATTAAGTACATGTGTGAGTGCATAGTGTCATAGCTAGGTAATATGCTATTGGCCCTAGGGCCTACGGCAGCCTAGCCATATGCTACCCTGGCCTTTGACACACATGTACTTTGATTTCACTTGCCCCTGCCAACCTGAATCACAGAGGTGTTTCCTGGGGTGTATTAACAATCTCACACACAATCATCAGGGGTTTTTATAACAACTGCTAAGGAGGAGCCTTGTTTGCTATTGCTATGTGGTCTATTCCGGTGTATGACATATGTCTGAGATGGGAACCTATCCCTCCAGCATGTGCTGTTTAGTGAGCTGACAAGGTTTAGGGCCCTAGAGCCTGTAATCCCGAGGGGTTGTGATATGTTGCCATGGTGGTTGTCACCCAGCTATGGGTGTGACATACCTCTGTATGTCTGGCAGAGGTCACCTCTGTGTGGCCAGTATGCAATACAGTGTAGCTGTGGTTTTGTGAGTCAGTCTGCATGGGCATCTGTTTGCGGACAGTATTACCCTTTGGGAGGTCTGTCTGTGGCCTGTTCACCTGGTGTAATTGTCATGTGAAGTACATACCACACAGGGCATTGTGATGAGTAGAGGGGAACCCTACCCTATACTTCCATAGATGACACACCTGTTGTCATGACACATACTACACAGACAGATTACAGGTGTAGTGTGGCACTGTCTTTATCACAGTGGAGGCTACTGTCCACCTGTGTCCCATGTTCCCTTATCACACCTTCACTGTTAGGTAGATCTCTGCCTATGTGTTAGTTAATGGGTACACTGTTTTGGGAAGGTGGAATGGCACTGCAGTATCAACACTTGTCTACAGTCGATGCCTTGTTCACCACACACCTGTTGCGGTACATATGACCCCATGTCTCTGTGTCTCTCTCTCACTCTATATGTACATATATATATATATATATATATATATATATATATATATATATATATATATATATATATATATATATATTATATATATGCATATCTATACACATACATGTACACATCCATTGCTGTACACATGGATGTACATATAGGCACATGTACAGTCCACCTTTCATGGTGGGGATCTTACTTATGCGACAGTTGTGGGATGTACAGGTAGGTGATTACATTGCACAGTGTTGTGCAGAATGCATGTGGGTGTCCTTAGCCCTTGTAGCATTAGCAGGCCTCACTGTCTGTAACACATCAGATCTGACAAATCTGTCCCACAGCATTTAACCATCACATGACATATATCAACACTACCATAGCTGGCCTTAGGCATAGGCCTACTGGGCAGCCACCTAGGGCACGGCTCTAGCAGGGGTGCTTTTCCACTATTTATGTGGACACAAGGATGGGGGCAATAGGAAGTGTGGTAGGGGGCGCCATGGGACCCTTTTGCCTAGGGCACCAGTTGACCTAAGGCCACTCCAGCGCACTGCATGCTGTCTTCTAGGCCACACACTACAACCTGCATGGATATATGCACATATCAACATTCACTGACAGATAGCTGTCCAACCTTCACTAACAGTTGCAGTATGTCCCTTGCCCTACGCACATGTGCAGATACAGATAGATACATACTGCTGCCACACATGGATGATTTGCAGTGTGTAGAGTACTCTTCGGGAACATCTACCACATGCCAACACATGCATTTGAGTTACATACCTTACCTTTGTATTTACCTGCTCCGTGCGTTACGGTTTTGTATCTTTTTTTTTTTTTACTGGTTTGATTTGGGTTTTTGCCCTCTATTTCACCTTTGGTCTCTGTTTCTGCCTCGCTTCTGTCTCTGTCTCACTCTGTGTGCGTGTCTCTTTCTCTCTCTCACTCTCTGTCTCACGACACCTGCAATGATATAACTGCATATGTGGACTGCAGGTACAGCCTGCTTTTCTAGGTATCTGCACTTGTGCATGTGACAGCCTCTGCACCAATTGCTGCCCACCATTCAGTAATTGCATGCAGCCTGCTGTTTGGTGATTGAATTACTCACTATGATTGCAGCCCACTGCTATAAAATGCTAGGTTTGGTAGGCGTAGCCCTTTTAGATTTTAAAGGTGAGGCCCATTCTTGTTTGCTCTGGACACCGTTGTGTCAGTCTGAAGGTTGCTATATGTCTCTTATCTGATGCTAGGGTTGTAGCCAGTTATGTGCATGTTGTACTCATACCTGCATGTTGCTGCTTCCAGTACACACATCTCAGTGTAGACATGTACGCACCCCTCCAAATGCTAACACAGGATACATGGGAGTATGTACTTTTTTCTCACTTACACAATTAACTGCCATACAAATGTGGTTATTGCACTGTATTCCTGTGGCCAGTGTTTATCCTGGTCTGATACTGTGTGGTGTTTGTAAGGTGCTACTGTAACATTATTCCCTGCTAGGATGGCTGGTTCTCCTTTCACAGTCATGTCATGCAATTCCACAACCACTGCTGGTAAAGACCCACAGAAAAGGGTTTGTGTTATACCATTCCTAATTTCCATTTACATTCCCTCATTGTAATGCATGATATATTTATTTTAGAATCAAGTCATTTGTTTATCTGCTGTGGCTTAGTGGTAATTCATGCTGCTTATTGTGTCATTGGTCTGGGGTTCAAGACTGGCAGAGGTTTTTTATTTTGCTGCTCAGCAGAACAAGGGCCCTGCCATAGAGTGACTAAGGCCCATTTCTTTGCCAGCAACAGCTGTGCATATGTTGAAAATTTGGAGTGAAATTTGAAACCTTCCACCCCAGAAAGAGGGGTGAGGACAACACAGTTTGTTGTACTGTTAATTAGAATTATCAGTGTGCATGTCCAATGGACATGTGTGCGAAATGGGAAGCTATGTATGGGGCGTAATTTTTTTTCGGGTACAGATTGCCCTTTTTTTTTTTCAGGGGAGAGTGGTAAGTGAGGTAGAGGAAGTAGGTATATTTGGGGAGGTAGGTTGGGTAGGTAAACAGACAAGACAAACAAGATGCATACAGGGGCAGAGTATGACACATGGGGTGGGTAAACACAAATGACAGGGATGGCTGTTTGGAAATCGCAAGCCCATGAGCCCACAGATGGTAACAGTGGGACAGATATCCCCACCCATGGGCAGTCACAACTGGACCTTCACAGACCCGAGGGTCGCTGTGCTGGGTGCTGCATAGGAGGGGCAGGCTCACCCATGAGTCGCGCCACTCTCGCCTCGAGCTGACGTAGGTAATCAGCGACTAAATGCTGGATCTCCCTACACACCACAACCCGGACCCTTCAGAGGGTGACAGGAGGCCCTTCTCTATCCACGCTTGCAGGGGGGGTGAGCCCCATCCCCTGCAGCACTTCCACCTGAAGGTGGCACAGGACCTACGGAGGAGGGTGGCCTTGGCTGGGCACCAGACCTGCTGGTGCCAGTTGCAACTGCCAGCTGAGGTGGGACAGGTGGGTCCACTGGGACCAGCCTTCCCATACGTTCTGTGATTAGGTGTTTTTAATTACAACATAGACAACAGCATTCCAAGTTAGTTGTAACAGCATGTAGTAATATTCCCATTAACCCAACACACCAGGGTTACAACAGTTGAACAGCAAGAATAACACATGCATGTATTGAACGACAGTGGACATACCAACAGCATGCAGGGATGATTGGTGGCAACAGGCCAGCAAGATTGTGGTGTTTTAACAGGGGACATGCATCAAAGTAGGTGCAGATTTTTTATAACAATAGGACATATGTCCCAACAAATGTTATGAGATTACACATACACATTTAGGTGTGGAATTGCATTGTTTATGCACATGGAGTAGGGTGTAAAAAGAAACCTCCATTAACATCTTATTAGTACTTTAACTGTACACTACATTCCTATTGACTGCAGGTGTATATCCTCCCCTACATGTATTCTTACACTAAGCAACATGCATTTGATTGTATTATGGGTTTTGCTACTTCATGATATACCTGGCCTATATCTGACATGATAACTGTCCAGGATGCAGATGTTACTGCTACATACTTGTATTAACTTGACTTGTTTATGTATGTGCACATCTGGATGTGTTCACATGGCTTTTTCACTTGTTTTCTACAAAACCGTACTTTTCAGGTAACACACCTAAGTTTCTGGGGAACACCTTGACAGGCTACTCGTGTGCCAGATTTACCTAGCATGTCAGCCATTTCACAACTGTTTAGGACTGTTGCATACTTCACAGCTACTGGCACTTCTGTCATCCACTTTATGATACTGCACTACTGGGGGTTGTCAGCACTTACTACAACAGAGTAACATTTCTTCACTGCAAGGGTTCAACAACATTTCTGAGTAACTGGCACATACACACTGCAAGTATTATACCTTTCTTATTTACATTAAAACTTTTTTCTACAGGCTTTCTCCTGTATTTGACATTACACTGCATACAGTAGACCTATTCAGGAAATGTTTTACCTTTATTGATAGGTTACAAGACTGTTTTACAGGCTCACTTACATTTTATCTATGACAGTGCATGCAGAGATAGTATTCCAGACATGTTTTTGTTTTATTCATGGGTTACTACACTCTATTCCTGCCTATCTGACTTATAATATGTAACAGTATATGCAGATGATTTATTCAGGGAATGAATGTTTTATACTTCACAGCTACTGCCACTTCCTTCATCCACTTCCTATGGGACTGCACAACTGTGGGTTGACAGCACCTAATAAACAGTACTATTTATTATTGCAAGGGTACAACATTTCAAAGTAAATGACACAGACATACTCCAAGTTTTATACCTTTATTAATTACATTGAACACTCTTTTCTACAGGCTCTCTCCTTTTCTTGTTATTACAGTGCATACGGAAGACATATTCAGGACATATTATACCTTTCTTGATGGGTTACAACACTCTTTTTCAGGCCTGCTCACTTATATGTTATGACAATACATGCAGGGATAGTATTCCAGAATTATTTTAGCTTGATTGGTGGGTTAGTACACTCAATTTCTGGCTCACTGACGTTTGTTATATAACAGTACATGCAGAGGATTTAATCAGGACATTTTATTGCTGTATTATTGGGCTTAAACACTTTTCTCATGCTCACTCACATATATCCTGTAACAATACATGCAGAATATTTACTAACTGGTGGCGCAGCCTTAGCAGCCTATCTGCATAGGCTTGCTGATTCATAGTGCGAGCACCTGCAGCTGTGGAGTAAATAAAGGGATATTGAGACATACCTATCCATTATTTAGACTATATTAGCTTATCTTACATACTGCATTCCATGGCTACCTACTTAGTAGTGGGGCATCCCGCATTTGATGGGCCTCCTGGATCCACTGGTTCAGAAGGTCCTGCTTCTGCCTCTTCAGGTCTGCATGGTGGTTGCGGACCTGCTCGCCAGTCCGAGGGACGCCTGTGGCATTGGTGAGTTCATGAGCCAACTGGTTCCAAGCCTCCGCCTTATACTCCGTTCCTTGGAACTGGCCGTGCAGGAGTCGAGTCTCATGCCGATGGACTAGGAGCCAAACCATATATCTTGACTCCTCGATGCCCCAGCGTTGCACTCAAAAGCATGTACCTTCTCCAGCACCAGACATTCGAACTGCAGATGGGAGCTACAATCAGTTATGGTGAGTATTCCCGCCTATGCGGCTTAAATATGCCACATTTCCCACACTTTTCTGTGATTGGCCATTTTTGAATATTCTCGGCTGACTGCAGACACGCTTAGCAATGGTTAAGCAAACATTTATTACTATATATATGTTAACAGTGGATTTCTTTCCTAAGCTGTCATGGCTTAGTGGTTCAGTACTTTGATTATGGTGCACAGTGTCCTGGGTTCAAACCTTATCATTGTATTTTATTTTACTACTGTCCAGACAAGTTAGGGGGCATGGCTGTGTGTAAGCAACTTTGCTCTACATTGCTCCACGTTGCCCGATGGGGCGCTGGTTGGTGTGGCGCACACCTCCGTGCAAATCGATTGCACTGGGTAAATCGCTATTTAGCTTTGGGCAACTATTTTGCACTGGGTAAAGCGCGATTTAGCTATGGGCAACTACATTGCGCTGGGTAAAGCGCGAGTTATCTAGGAGCAACTACATTGCGCTGGGTGAAGCGCTGCTTAACTGTGGGCAATTTTATATTGGGATCCTTTAAAATATTTATTTTATTCACTGATACATTGGCCATTTCACTGCGTTTTAGTTGTGTTTAATAATATATATGTTGGGTATTATTCCATATGCTGATTTAAAATATAAATATGAAAGGGAGTGGTGCGACTCAAACCATGAATGCCTCTTCTTTGTGCGAACGCTCTACCATTACGCCATTGCTATTTGGTGTGATTTGCACAAACATTCTTTCTTTTGCTCTTCCATGGGAGAATTGCTAACTGTAGCTAAGCAATGGGCACACTTGCGCACACGCACAAATACTGGCAGTTATTTTGGGTATTTAAAAAGATGTTATGGTTATGCATTTTAGATGTGTGATGGGGGTTTACATTATCAGGCAGTGAGGTGTTGGGTGCAGGGACATTTGAGCGGACTCGCTCTTGTTTATTTCCTTTTTTTTTAAACACTTGCAGGGGCATGGACATTTGGACTGCTCGGCAGTCGGACATGCCCCCTGCTTTCTTACACAGTCCGTGTAGGACTTACGGTTGGGTCAGCATGCCCTCATGCATATTCATGGCACGCTGACGTCATACCGTTCAACTGCAGCCTCCGAGTAAGACTTATTAAGTCTTACACGGAGGATTCGTGAATCCGGGGGAGAATGTGAGAGATGTAAATACACAATTTCCTTGGAGGCAAAAATATTGCATGCAAATGAAGTTGTCAAGAATACCCACACTACATCCTTCAAACATACTGCTAACCTCACACACAGATTGTCTTATGCTGAAGCACTTAAAAGAAACATTCTCAAATGTCAAAGACATCAAAAACTGCCTAATACCAATAATATTCCTCAGCAATCACTAAATTACTTACCAAAAGCAACACAAAACATCTCAGTTAAGACTACCCCCAGTGGTGCCCCAAGAGAAAATCTTATAAGGCAAGCATATACCTTTACCTAATACTCTTGTCATAGGGTAGTCCATTGTGTAACACACAGATGCCCCATTCACCAGGCTGGACAAGGAGAAGATAAAGGGTACTTGCCTATATGGAACCAGGATATGCAATATCATACACGTACTCAAGTCACTGCACACAAGCTACCAATAAGATTCTATCATAGTCCATGTGTGTGTTAATGATTTGAGATGTACCTCACTGAGCTATATAAAAAGAGACATAATGGATCTCTCAGATTATGTGTCACAGAGAGGTACAAGCCTCACACTGAGCAACATTCTACCTTCACCAACAATGATGTCAAAGTATGTACATAAAATGATTGATTTTAATAACTGGCTTAGTTTCTGGTGTCTGGCTAGGGGCATGCCATAGCTGTCAGTTTGGGAGGACATTGTCAACAGACCACATTGATTTGCCAAGGATGAACTGCACCTGCCCCCGTAGGCTTTCAGATACTAGCTAAAACTGGATCCACCTTTTTAGGCATTCCAAAAATGACAAAGCTACAAACACAGTGGAAAAATCTCTAAGCAAATTGAAGGTGTTACTGCTCATTGTTTGGAGCCTAAACTAAAATCTCCACACATTCAAGCTCTCCTAAATCTGGAGAATGTAGACATCTGTACCATGAATAAGATTTGGTTTAAAGCAGCTGAATGTACTCTGACATCGCAATGCTAGAGCTCCTTCCAAACATAGTCCAACAACAACACAGTCTAGGGCCAAATGTGGAGGTGTCTCTATATACATTAGGAACAAACATACCTCAAGGTTGAATAAACAGCATGATACCAAGGAGCTCACCATACATAAGGTCCCTCTCCATATCACGGCTAGCTAAAGGTTACCATTCATGTCTCTAGAGTCTCATGACACTTTCCTAAACCTACTAGAGGTGTTCACCATCCAACCAGACAACTTATTCATGGGAGACTTTAACTACCCATCTATGGACTGGGAAACTCACACTGCCTCAAAGTCACAGGCACAATGTGTCCTGGACCTTATTAATACAAACACCCTGGAAATGATCTGGGTGCTCCAAAAAGAGGATGAAACATACTTGGTACTTACCAACATGGAAAAGTGTTGTGCCCCCCCCCCCCCGTCATTTCCACACTAATGAGGTTGAATCACAAAGTTGTTTCCTTTGAAGCAAAAATCAGTCCAGAAATTCCAGTTAAACCAAAATTTGCTGTCATACCTAGATATGCTACCAATATATGTAACCCCATATGCAATGCAGAAGAAGGGAATCCTGGGCACAATATTGATTTCATGAACTTTAACTACTTTGTCTTGACTTAGGAATTGTGTTAATTTATGCCACAATATGTAAAAAACCTAAGCATTTATAAAAATTAAACCAAGAAAAGCCAGTAGTTATAATGTTCTGCTGATGCTGACTAGTGATACTGTTGAAGTATTAGTCACATCACATGACTGACCCATCCACAGACACAATATATCAGAGATCAGACAGCCATACTCATAATATGGTAGGGACATGATGGCAACTGCTGTGCAAGATAATATAACCATAATGGTACATTAACCCCTGTGATAGAAACAGGTGTA
This sequence comes from Protopterus annectens, assembly GCF_019279795.1. NCBI lineage: Eukaryota > Metazoa > Chordata > Ceratodontiformes > Protopteridae > Protopterus > Protopterus annectens. Next base: position 726,749,006 of record NC_056729.1, read on the forward strand.
GGGTAGCTTGAAGACCACACTCACACTAATGGAAAAGAAAAAAAAAAACAGTTTGAAAAAATAAAAAAAAGACCTGATTCCACAAATAATTTTTGCTAATTGCTATTTATTGACTATTGTTTTTTTAACAACACACACACACACACACACAGTTTCATATATACCCTCAAATTGACAGATGCACTAATCTGCAGAAAGTGAGATGTGTATCCAAACACACACACACACACACACACACACACACACACACACACACACACACACACACACACACACACATACACACACACACACACACACACACACACACACACACACACACACACACACACACACACACACACACACACACACACACACACACACACACACACACACATGCACTCACGTGCACACACATGCACGCACACAGACACGCAAACACATGCACCCACACACACACACACACACACACACACACACACACACACACACACACACACACACACACACACACACACACACACAGTTTCATATATACCCTCAAATTGACAGATGCACTAATCTGCAGAAAGTGAGATGCGTATCCAAACACACACACACAAACACACACACACACACACACACACACACACACACACACACACACACACACACACACACACACACACAATGTGCACAGCAATCGCAACCACTTTCTTGATTGTCTAGAACCCAGATGCTAGCAAATATTCACATTCACTCACATAGATGCATGATTGCATTACTTTTGTTTTTTTCCCTTTATTTGCTAAACACAGCATTTGAAACCATGGCTATCAAATGGAAAATAAAATGGCAAGTACTTGTAACTGTGTTGCAGTTACTTTTGTTAGAAGAATCATCTGCCTTAGTTTTAGTTTTATTTACTTATTTTAGCTTCTTTACTATCACTAAACTTCCACGGTTGGTAAGCTTACACAACAGGGTAGTATTTTCTTTTTTCCTTTGGTCTGTCCATTTTCTAATTTAAGTTATCCTATAGGCTGATTTCTTCTATAACTCTACAGTGCTTATATTACTTTAAATTGTCTGCCTGTCCATTCCCATATGTGAAAATAAACATGTTCATATTAAATTCCACATAAACACATTTCATTATCTGCATCTCCTAGTCCAACATTATTTGAACAACATTATTAAAACAGCATATTTTGGTTGGGTCCGTTCCTAATAGTTCTGCCACCCTCTGTGGGAACAGCTAAAACTACCCCCCATGCCCACACACAATATTTCATAGTGTTATTGTTGCATGTTCTAGTGTTTTAATGACCTGAATACCCCAGTAGCCTGTTTTGAGATAGACACAGGCACAGAAAGTAAGCAGGAACAGAGAGACAAAATAATTTACTTTACTATACTAGACAATTGCAGTTTTGTACTTTTTTAGACTAACAAATAATGCATTACAGAGGCATCTGGGAATACTCAACGGCTATAAATACATGATTAAACCAAGGAAAGGAAAACAAGCAATTTTAAAATTTTCTTGGAGTGCTGTAACTGACATGCATACTGTTCATAAAAGTGCAGGTGAAAAGTAAGTCATAACTTTTGCTGAAGAATAACTTGGTTGATAAAAGAAGATTTCTTTCTTCTGTGCTTAATTCCGTTTCACAGTTTATGGAAAGTTATCGACTAGAACAAAACAGCATTTGAAATATAAGATTTATTAAAATACATGTGTGCTTAAAAAAGCAACACGAGTAAATTCAAAACAACACTATTTTAATGCTAGTCTGTTTTAAGTGGTTCATAGCTGTTGTGACCCCTGTAATAAACAATGGTAGAAAATGAAGACTGGTTAATACCATGGATCACTGTTCTTTTTTTTTGTTTGAGTCAGATACTAAGGTAATGATTTTTACAGTCAGAGTTTCAGTCATCTAAAATTTAAAATATAAAGAGATAATCGTCTGGCTTTAGGAATGCCAGATGTTCAAAACGAGAAGGAATCCCCGTGACATCAGTATGTGCAAGCACTACTTCAGGCTACACTCCTCCATGGTAAACTGAGTCAATGCAATCCAGATGGCTGAATTTTGTTTTTACAGACAAGCTGTTTGATTAACATCAGAGAACCCAGTTCATGCTTTACTGTCATGAAGCATTTAACTTCATGATATTTAATAGTAGGGAACACATTCAAAACAGGGCAGCACATTTTTCCTCTCTGACATGTTTTCTTGGCACCTAACTTTTAAAGCCTCCATCATAACTTAGGAGATTCATTTCATTTGTAATTTTATAAACTAACTCAAGATTGTGTACCTCATTAGGAAAAAAAGAACTATAAAGCACATAAGCAGTCAGAATTTACTGTCAGGCTCATATGTATCAAAACCATGATGGACTGCGGCTTACTAATGGAAACCAATATGCTCAGGATTTTTTAACAGTAAAATTATAGAAGTTTTAAAGTCCCATAGAGTGATGGTATTATATTCCAGATGAATGAAATGCAATTATAACTATAAAAATCTTCATTTTTCTACTATTATTCATGCCCTTAGAAGGTAGATTGATGGGTTATAAGACCATTTTTAGCAGTCAGCCAAGCCACAGACAAGGCTACAGCTAGTGTACAACATACAGTTTAAATACAGTTTCTTAACAATGTAACAGCAGTATTAATCTAGTGCACAGTTTGCACTGACAGCAACAATAAGGTCCAGGGAAGAGCAGCTCTAAAATAACTTGTGGATAATTCATGCATTTCTAACAGAGTGAGTATAAGCTTAGCACACAGGATTATGATCAGGTCATAGACTGTAACTTAATTATTATGTGTTCTCGAAATGGATGACAAGAAATTCACCTCAAGAGTGAAGCTGAGAGGTCAATCCTGGCATCCATGTCAAGAACATATAAGTTGCTATGATCAGAGATCCTATCATAATTCTTTTAGTGCATGGAGATTTATCTTCTACATGTACTGCAAATTAGTGAAAAGTAAGATAAAAAAATAATGCTATGTGACAGCTTTGAAAGCAGGTAAAGCAATTGGGAAGTGGTTGATGTCCTTATGTAAACTAAGGGAAGCAGCTGCAACCAAAGTAGTGTGTGTATTTTAGCAGACAGCAGGTAGAAATGGGAACTTAAATAAAGCTATTTCATGCTCTGCCTGCCTTTAATGTAGACCCAACATTAACAAAACCTGGGGGGGACTTAAAAATTGTTAATCACCACCCTAAGCATTGTTAAGGTCGGGTCTTAAGCATTGTTAAGGTCGGGTCTTGCTCTATAACAGTGCTGAACAAGGATGTGATTTAGACTTTTTTGAGCATAATCATAGTGCTACATGTACTACAAAATATTCAGGTATTAAACCATGATGCTCTGAGCATGGCACTGAAAACAAGTGGTCTGGTGAATATTAGTCTCTGTACAGTCACCAGCCTTTCAAGAAATAGTTCTGCCTTGCAAGAACAGATATTTGAAAACATTATCATAAAACTAAAATGTTTAAGTGAAATTTGAAAAGGGTGAACAAAGGCAGGAAATGCAACTTAGCTATTGCCTTATAAGCAACTGAGTTCTCGTTTAAAGAAAGCTGTGGTAGGAAGAATTCCCACATCCACTAGTAGGGATGCCCAAAATGTGAGAACAACTTTCTAGAAAGGTTTTTTATTCGTAGCAAGACTGAATCTTGGTATGATAAGGATACTTACTTCAAGCTAAAGATATCCTAAGGTTAGTGTGAATAGAATGTAGAGAAGTATTGAACTTGCTAGTAAACTGAAGTGAAATGTTAGGTCTTGAATGGTTATGATATAGCACAGAGCAAGAATGCAGCCATTTCTCTGACCAGGATGCTATTGTGTTATTCACTAAGATGCAGCAGTGAAGTTTGTGATCAGCAAGGTTTATAAGCCTGGTCTGAATAAAGCTTCAACTGCTGAGTAAACAAAAACTATAATAATTCAAATATCAAAGCATACATTTAGGTGGCATATAAGAGCCATTTAACCCACCCAGTAAGTTTGCGCCTACCTTCGCAATAAGTTCTAAATCTGCTTAACAATTTAGTTTTTTGCAACAGTTCCTTTTCATCATATAATCTCTTCTACCCAGCCACTTTGGTACAAAAAAATGCCAAATATACCTCACCTAAGACATCCACCTTGTTTCTTCACATCAGGTCTTCCTATCCCATACATCTTTTTTTTTCTTTTTCATTTTTTAAGGATGGTCCTGACTTGCACTTTGAAAAGTCATTAACAATTTAACCAGTCAGATAATTTAAGAATGTTTGAGATCTGTAGCTTATTCAAAAGGGAAGGAATTCAGCAGGTGAGGCTGGCAAAGTGATTCTTATTTGAAATCATAATCTTTCACTATTTTTTTAAATATTTCTTTTCCCATTGTGGTGCATAAATATTGTAGTCATATCCATGTTTCAGGACTGCGCATGTTTTTCTCATCTTCCTTCATATGATTTCTTGTAAAGATTGTGTAACAATGTTGTTGCCATCTATTGGACTGCTGTTGCCATCTATTGGACTGCTGTTGCCCTGTTTGTGATTAATTGATTGTCTGTCACCCTTTGAGGATAACGTTTTCCAAACTGCATACAATACTTACAGTACGCTATATGTCTGTAAAAAATGGTATCAGTTTCTTGTTTCCTGTCAGTGCTGTCTTCTTCTAGGTATCCCTGTATCAAAGTAGCTTTATCACTTTCATCGCTTATCCATACATCATGATGTGAAAACTCAAAGGTCCTTTCCTGCCTTTGCTGTTGTTATTAATTCTTATGAATGGTGTACTCTTTTTCTAGGTTCCTTTATCCCAGATACTATTTTACTGAATTTAAGTTTTCATGATTTATACATGTCCACTAGACTTACCAAGTCCCTTCTTTAGCAGTTCTCTACCATCTTGTGTCTCAGCCCTATCACATGGATTCGTATAATTATAAAAAGGCATGTTATTAAACACCATAAAGGACTACATCTACTCCTGCTAAACCCCTTGGGAAACCAAAGCAAACGTCTTTTGCTATTACTTTCTATAACTTTTTTGTCTAGTTTATCATTTTATCCACTGTCTCTCTGTTCTGTAATGAGCTTTTTATCTGACTAATATGCTCAATCATCTTTTTTGTGCTGCAATTATAAAATGTTTTAGTAATGTTTGACTAGGGATTACCTACCTCCCCTCTCTTGTATTCCTCCCCAAACATTCAGGCACAGAATACTGTTAGATCTTTTGTAGCCTTCCTAGCTGAGGCATTATGCAATAATGTTAATGTTTACCAACTGTGAACTGTAAGACACTTTTATATTGATCTGCCATGTACTTCTTTTTCTGTATCTACAATGTCTTGCAAAAGGCATTAAAGACAAGAACAGAGAAGTCATACAGAAAGCAGAGGTTAGGTACTGACTCCTAAGATACAGAAAAAATAATGTCTGAATCACGTCATTATTCCTATAAGCAAGTTGAGCAAGATTTTGAGTTTGATCATACAGCTGGCAATAAGCAGGAAGTGTCGGTTACTTTAAGTTATGCAAGTGATATAAGAAGAGTATGTGACGTAATTAGAACTAACTGCCCTGTTTTGCAAACAAACGTATTGCAAGTTTGATAGGTGACAGACCCAGTTTTGTATTTAAAAATAAAAAATCTTTGAAAAGACAACTGTTATCGTAGGGCTACGAGAGCATCTGAAGCTATAGATCGAACTAATTTTGGTACTCTACCATGTGGAGCATGCAGATATTGTACATATGTTGATTCATCGTCTGTGTGTATACATCCACTTACTGAAATAGAGTATAAGTTCTTTACAAATACAGATTGTAATTCCAAGGAAGTAGTATATTTGGCTAGCTGTATAGCCTGCATGAGTTTCTATGTGGGTAAAACTAATCGTACTCTTAAGGAACACATCAGTGAACATCTGAACTATAGACACAAAGGGGATCATAATAATGCTCTTGCCAAGCATATATTAGATAAAGGTAATAATCATGCATTTTTGTTTAGGGTCTTGGAAAAATACATAGAAGTAATAGGATGGGTGACTATAAAGTATATACTGAAAATCGTGAGCTTTACTGGATTATTAAACTGCAGGCAGATAAAACTCCAGGGTTGAATGGCCGTGTCTCTTTGAGACCAGTCCTGAAATCTAGGGGTTTGCCTGAGTGAATTTAGTATTACTTAATTGAATAAGAGATGTGATTGGAAATTCTTTAATGTGATATATGTTTTTATTGGTTAGTTTGTGGTTGGTTTTATATTTAACTGTGTTTGATTTATATATTTGCATGGACTGATGAAGCACTTTACAGTGTGAAAGCACTTACCTGTGTTTTCCTTAGAATAAAGCTTTTATGTGTTTTCAATCAACTATGATCTGTGCTGCTGGATTTTACATTTTTAATTCTTGAAGTTTGGTTACAGCACAGTTTGTTCCATAGTAGTTTTTTACCCCATTTTATCACAGAAAAAATAATGTTTGAATCAGGTTGGCACCTGTCACCCCACAGACACAAGGTACAGAGTTTGATCCTGACATCTGTTTACTGTCTGTGGGAGTTTGCATGTTCTTCATATGGTCGTGTGGGGTATCTCCTACCTCCTAAAACATGCTGGGTGTTTCCACCTTAAGAATACAAGGTATTCATTTCAAACCCAGCCTTTCTAGTTCCCACTTAAACTTGAGAGATATGCCAACAGAATACACTGAATGCGAGCAGCAGCACAGAGTCTGGGTGGTGCCTACTGGGGGAAGAGCTGTGCAGATCAAATACTTTAGCCATCAGCTGTGTTGTGCAGTATCCTGTAGTTAGGAGAAGATAGGTCACAGAACAAGTGCTGTGTCATGGCAGCTACTCTCTGGTGTAAATATTGTCTCTAGGTGATTTGGTCACATTAACTAATGTCATTAAAATGTGTAAGGGTATTTATCATTGCTTAATGCATTGAGGACCTGGTCTAGTCTAAGCTATGCCAGGGAACCATGGTAATGGTGGAGGTGGGGGGGGGTCTACACACCCATATTGCCCATAATGCTAATTAAAAAAAACTTGTTAGTTACCTGTTGTCCAGCCTGAATTACCTGAGATTGTTTAGTTCAGTGAATCAGTGAAAGCTAGAGGCAAAACTAATCAACCTGCCAAAAATTAATTATGGGTTGCTAAACTGAAAATAATTTCTCTGATGATATGCAGTTTGGAAGAGGACAACAGGATGTAAGTAAGATACTGACCATTCTGTGTGTCCGGGAGACAAGGTGGAAGCATACCTCTTATCTGGACAAGGACAAAATAATGGGGGGATAATGGCCAAAAATAGGTGCACATTTTAAATATTGCTCTTATAAACTTAGAAAATTGCTACAATAAAAGTTTTTTAGGATGCATTTTCCAAAGTATATGAAACCTGAATCTCAAATTTCTACCATCATTTAGTGACTTCAGTCCTCAGTGATTTGCCAGAAAGCCACAGATGAGGAACAGACCAAAAATATGAGCCAAAAGTCTGGACATTCTGCAAAAATCTTGACAGTTGAGAGGTATGGGTGGAAAGGCAGTACAGCATAGTCAAATGGCTTCAGATTCTGCATCTACTGCTACTGGGGAGGACAGGCTAGAAATGGATGGGGTATTAAGGTAAGAATCTTCTGAAAAACAATGCTGTATAACAAACTCATAGCAATCATTCTCCAGTGTAAAGATAAGGCAGTATTCATTATCTCAGCTATGCTATACAGCACATTTGTGAGGTGAGGAAAAGAATAAACTGAGACAGCATTTACACAACCTACCAAATAAACTGGGCTAAATTAATTGACACTGATAATGGGACATAAATCAGGACAGAAACAACAGAATACAAGGACTGCCTGGGTCCACATGGAGGGACAACAGGAAAAAAGGAAAGGCTAGTCTAAACATCTTGGCAAACTCTTGATATTGCCAAACACATGATTAACTAAGACAGATCTTCGCAAGATCACATACAGGAGTGGTCAACATTCCACTCCTGGTAAATAAATGGCATTGAGGTAGAACAAATGATTCCAATGTCATCCCCAGTGAAACCGTGTGCCCACAGCCTAAACCACTGGTAGCCATAATCATCTGGAAGAAGTTGTCAGGGAAGGCTCTAAGGTCAATAGACAATGGGCTGAAGGTCAGAATGTTGGCTGCAGTGATATCACAGAAGAACTCTCTGTGCTCTAATATCTTAGGAAGAAGAGAAAACAGGTGAATTTGAAAAAGAATAGCAGTGTCTCAAAATAGCATATGTGAAAAACAGATATCTGGCCATAACAGGTATAAAAATAAGGTACATTAGGAAAGCTGGTGTTGGAATACAGAAGTCCGCCAGGTAGTTATTAAAAGAAAACAGGAGGAAAGGAATTCATACTAGATAGAAAAAATGAAAATGGCTAAGAAGTAACACTGGTTGTCTAGCAAAGATGCTAAGATAGCTTTCACAATGGTAAAGAACAAGGCATTAGAGAAACTTAAATAGTTTCTATAAGCATCTCAGCAGATGGCAGAAATACATTCTACCACGTTGCATGACAACGATAGAAAGTTAATGAGGATATCAGTCAGAATACATTCATAAGGGATGCTAGAAATTACCTGCTCACCAGTCCAGAGAGCATAAAAGACAGATGGAAGGAGTACTTTTGGCAGCTTCTGAATAACAAAAAAAAAAAAAACCACAGAAGTTGTACTACCCCAATGATCAGCCTATAATGAAAGAAGACCCCCTCAAGAAAAAGTAAGAACAGTACACTAAGGAAGAAGATTTCAGGGAAAGCAGCAGGCTCAGATAAAATTATGGAAGACATGATGGAAGACGCGATCAAGATGTTGATAAGTTAGAGGGGAAATGGTTCCTGAGGGTACTGCTCATGGTATGGAGAGAAAGGTGCTTCCTAGATGGCTGGTGAATAAGAATTTTAGTACCAGTATTTGACAACAAAGGGAATATTCACAACTCTGGGCAGTAATGAGGTTTGAACCCCCCTTTAACCTGCATGAATGTGTCAGAGAAGGTGATTGACAAAAAAAATTCTCTGTACTAGAAAGTAAGATAAGATATGAGCAGAATTAACTCAAATAGGCAACCAACCTGAAACAAATAGTGAGGAAAAAGTGGAAGATGAGGAAAGAGTCCAAATGGACATTCCTATACTTGGGAAAGCATGTGAAAAGATATCAGGAAAACAGACTTTTGCAGTCCTTTGATGGTCTGAAGTCCCATAACCATTGGTAGAATTAGTGCACGCTATGAAAAATGGCCCAAATGATGAAAGGATGAACAGTGTTTGGAATCAAACAGGGGTTCACAGTGGGAAAGGGTATACATCAGAGTTGAATTCTGGGCCCATTACTGTTGATTCTGGTGATACATTAGTAGGTAAGTGAGAGGAGACCAATTAACCAAGTTGCTTTATGCAGATGATGTCACACTACAGGCAGACTCTGAATAGAAATGTCAACAAATGATAAAGGAATGGAATGCAAAACTTGAAGGCACAGGAAATGAAACTAAATATAGACAAGACTGTTGCCATGGTAGCAAATGGGGAAAATCGAAAAAAGATGAAAATTGACATAGAAGGGAAAATAGTAGTACAGGTTATCGGCTTTATGTATCGGTGAGTGGTGGCTGAGGAGAAGGGGAGTCTGCATGAGGAGGTGAAAGCTAGAATCAGAAGTGCTGCAGCCATCTGACACAGAGTTTCAGGGCAGTGTATGACAGAGGAAGTCCAAAGTAGCTGAAAAGTAGTGATCAATTCATCTGTATGACAAAGAGGGACCAGTGCTTCTATAAGACACAGAAATCTAGGCAGTGAAGGCAGAGCACTTGAAGACGCTTAAGGTGATAGAGATGAAGTGTCTTATATGGGTGGAAGGATGCACACTGTAGGAAGTAATGTGGACATCAGAGCAGAAGTCATAGCTACTCCAGTTGTAGAGAAGGTCATGAGAATGGATTAAAGTGGTTCAGTCACATGTACAGAAGAAGATTTACTAAAGAAGATAAGCGAGGCATAGAAAGAAGGCAAGAGGAAACAAGGACTTCCAGATAAGAGATGGATTGCATGAAAGAAGACTCAGCAGTCAATCATGACTCTAAAAGATGGTAGGAGCATGGCACTAAATCAATACAGGTAGCAATAGTTGATGCGGCACCCAAACCCCATGTAGAATAAGAAAAAAAGTGGAATTGATGATGTTGATAACAAATTTATAGACACACAATTAAAAAATATTTTGTATAACTGTAACTGGATACTAAAGGATTCCTGGGATATTTTGAAGAAAATTAACAAGAGTATGTATAATCATAACCTAGTTTTTTTGACAATAGATGTCAGGGATTTGTTTTCCGTTATCCCTCATGACATTGGTATCGAATGGTTTTACCTATACCTATATCGATACAGTGAATTAAGTCATGATAGGATACTTACGATTAGGAGCCTCATGGAACTTATTTTAGATACCAACGTTATTATTTTTGAAGAACAACTATTTAAACAATGTAAGGGTGTAGCTATGGGGGCTGCCTGTGCACCTATTTTTGCTAACTTAGTTCTAGCATTTTGGGAAAAGGAATACATTTTCACCAGTCCTTATGCAAAGCTATGGAAATATTATGGTCGTTACCTGGATGATATAATTATTTTATGGAATGACAGTGAAGACACACTTAATGAATTTCTTGCATTTATTAAAGAAACCACAGATTTTTGGATTTTGCATATACCATCTCTCATGATAAAATAGACTATTTAGACGTCACTATTAGTAAAAATAGACTGAATAATTGTTTTGAGACCACCATTTTCAGAAAACCTACCTATTCTAATACACTGTTGCATTTCACCAGTTTTCACCCTCTGCACCAGAAAAAAATCACTAGTAAAGGGGCAGGGGGTAAGACTGGCAAGAATGGTGTCTGAATTCCATGATTTCTTAGACCAAATCCACATTCTTAAGGGAATGTTGGTCAACAGGGGTTATTCCCTAGAGTTTGTCAACAATATATTACAGGAAGTTGTTGTCAAGAGGGAGCATGGTTTATTTTTTCCGTTATTAGGAAAAGGTCTTGATAGTTTTTCTGAAGTGGGACATAGAACTGAGAACAAAATGTTCAACAGAGGTGCTATTTTTAAATACAACTTGCAGTTCACAAGTATTAGTAATATAATCCAATATAATTGGAATTTATTCAACACCAGTAAGGAATATTCGGACATAGTAGGAGCAGGGCCGCATTTAATATACAAAAAGGACACTACCATCAAAAATATGTTAGAGAGAACACAGGAAGTGTGTTCTGGAACCAGGGGTATGTATAAGTGTGGCTTCTGTTTACAATGTAAACACATTTTGGAAGGAACTGAAATTTGTATTCCAAATTTTGGGAAATGTACACACAAAAAGAAATATACTTGTAGTAGTAAGGCCGTTGTTTATATAGGGATGTGCACTCAGTGCCCCTGTTTCTATATTGGTAAAACAATTAACGCCTTTAGAAGTAGAATGTACCAACACTTCTATGGTATTAAGAAACAAGATACAAAAAATGTCTTGGCCGTCCATATTATAAACAATGTAGGGCACACCTTTAGGTTCTCAGTCCTTGAACAAGTTACACTGGGAGATAGAGGTGGGCCTCTTAATGATTTTTTGGAAAATAGAGAACTTAGATGGCAGCTGAGAACTAATTCCACACAATACCCAGGTTTAAACACCCATATATCTATCAGCTCTGTTCTTAGACTGAAAGCAGAAGGCTATTTTTAAAAAAAAAATTTGCACAAAAAACCTTTTGATTTGACATTTTTTGTCTTTGTTTTTGTCTTGTCTTTAAGTGAGGTTTGATGGTTATTAGTTTGCTATTATTAGTTATTTTAGTTTAGGTGATTATAACATAATTAGTTTCATTAATTGATTGTGATGTCGTTAACTGATCATGTGGAATGGGAGTGTACATATAAAAAGGGTCAGTTTTGTTATGTTGTTATTCTGAAGAAGTTTTTATTAAAAAACAAAAACGCTAAATTTATTGACAGTGTGGATCCTTGTCTTTCTTGTTTAGGATAAACCTATTATACAGGGGAAAAAGTCTGACTTTTTTAACATTTTTATGTGATTTCATGACCACAATGAATGTTGTTTTCACCCACATTAAAGTTCATAGCAGCATAAACCATTGGCATACCTTTATCAATCATCAAGAGTGTAGTTAGATAGCAAACAGCTGCTGAATTATTAAACAATGCCTTTTGCATTCCATAGTTATCCATGATGCTCCTTGGAACAACTAATACATTTTTTCTAAGTGTAGTTGCTATGTGTTTCAACTGAAGAGGGTTTTGATGTGTTACTCTTAAACCACTGTTAACTAAAATGTTCTTTGTTAGAGGCTCAATTTCATAACAAAAAAGGGATGAATGTTGCTTTTATTAATTTTAAAGAATATGCAACTAGATAGAAACTAAATGAAGAGGAGAGCATAGAAGGCTACTGCAATGCACAAGAAGAAACACTTGCATTTACTCCCAGAATGTCAGGATGCGCATCAGTGTATTAAAGTGCCCTATCTCTTATTATGCAAGAATTCTTTTTAGTTCAGTAGGTAAGATAATCTTTTCTAGGTGTGTCCAGCTACAACAAGTGCTATGATTTGGACAGGAGTTAATAATGGTGCATGGATCAGCCTACAACGTCGGTATAATGCGCATTTAATTATAAAATGGATATCTGACAGGCAGCTTAAGCTAAGCTCATGTAAGACTTAGAATGTAACAGCACAGTCTTCTCTTAGCAGTTACAAAACACTTTTTATCTCAACAGCCATCAAGATGGGAGACAGAAGCTGAAAATCAAAACTGAGAGGCATGGGAGTAATCCTATCTGACATGCTGAAAACTGAGGCCTAGGTCTTAGCAGGCAATACATAATCTCCTCATCAATGCCATTTACAGGACCACCAACCTCATTCCTGGCCCTACCTGGCACTTCCTTGAGTCAATCTGCACCATCTCCATCTTTTATAGAATGTGGCAAATAGGGAAGTTATGGATGAACTGATTCTACCCATATTTCCATAATCTGTTTAAGCTGCATGGTTAGATAATATTGTTTGACTTAGAGCAGCATCTTCAAGGAGCTTTAGTCTTCAAGCACTGCAGATGCATGCAGAGCAAAGATAGTTTACTAAAATACAAGGACAATGCATAGGTCCATAGGTACATAGGTAGGAACTAGGCTATTGGCCCTAGGGCCTATATAAGCCTAGCCAAAAAGGTACTCTGGCTTTCGCCACCCAAGAAAATTATTTTCCTGTGCCCCTGTCAAGCAGAGCCACAGACGTGATCCCTGGGATGAATTTCCTATTTCCCATCCAATCATCAAGATTTTTCTTGAAAAGTGCTAATGAGGAGCTCTGTTTGATATAGATAGGTAATCTGTTCCAGAGTATGGGAAGTCTCTGGGACAGGAATCTTTCCCTCCAACATGTTCTGTTTATTGTGGTGACAAGGTTTAGGTCCCTATAGCATGTAGCTCGGAGGGATTGAGATTTCTTTAAGTGGAGCATGTCCAACAGCTCTGGGTTTGACATAGCTTTGTATGTGAGGCAGAGATCACTTCTGATTAGGCGTTATGCGACGGAGTAAAGCTGGAGTTTTTTGAGACAGTCTGCGTAGGGCATCTGTTTGAGGCCAGTAATCCTCTTTGTGAGGTATCTCTGCAGCCTTTCCAGTTGTTGTAGATGTCTTGTGAGGTACATACCAAAAGGAGAGTTGTACTCTATAATGGGTCTAATGAGTGATGAGTAGAGGGGAACAATGACCTCTCTTTTTCTGGATGAGAAACCTTTTGTGATGAGGTGTACCACATAGAAGGATTTTCTGCCCACTGTGGCAATGTGATTATCAAAGCAGAGACTACTGTCCACCTGTGTCCCAAGGTCTCTTATCACACTTTCAGTGTTTAGTAGGCTACCACCTATGTGGTAGTTCATGGGTACAGAGTTTTTACCAAATGGGATGACAATGCACTTTTTGGCATTGAGCTTGAAGCCATGGCTTTGACACCAGGCATCTGTCTCAGTGAGGCCCTTTTGTAGGATGTCCACATCGTTAGTAGTTTCGATTATGGCTCCTAGTTTGCAGTCATCTGTGAACTTAGTTAGCCAAAGACCTTCTGTGTTAGTCTGTACTTCAGAGAAGTAGATACCAAATAGGAGAGGACCCAGTACTGAAACCTGTGGTACTCCACATGTCACTGGTCTGAAGTCGGATTTGGAGTCTGCTACTTTCACAGTGTGGGTTCTGTCAGTAAGCCAGTTGGCAACCCATCTTGTGACATAGGGATTTATACCTAGGTTAGAGAGTTCATCTATAATTTCAGAGTGGGGGACAGTGCCAAAAGCCTTGGCGAGATCTAGATAGGCTGTGTGAACCACCTTACCCTCATCTATGGCTTTGGTGACTGCTTCAAAGAAGTCTATCAGGTTTAGGAGACATGATCTGCCTTTTACAAACCCAAACTGTGTGGGGTCCAGAGTTTGGAGATTACCAATGCCTTTGTTTATCAGTTTCATGATGATACGTTCCATGGCCTTGCAGACCAGGCTTGTCAGGCTAATGGGGCAATAGTTCTCGGGGTCTGTCGTGGCTCCCTCTTTGTGGTGTGGGATAACTGTCAAAGTGCGCCATTCAATGGGCACAAAGCCTCAGGTGAGGCTATGACTGAACATGGTACTTAGGTGGTTTGCCAGTTCATTCTGTAGTTTGTGTAGAATGTAGCCTGAGGTATTGTGAGGTCCCATGGATCGAACAGCAGAACCTCTTGCTGTGAGGCCACAATGCTACTGCTTCACCAACGTCTTTTATCTTTGAAACAACTGCTTAGAATTTTTTTAATTCAGTACAATTAGCACAAATGAATTTAGTTTTCCTGCACTTCCCTCCTAAAAGAACAATTACCTATTTATTATGGAGTTTTACAACACATCCTGATATATTTATTTTTATTTATTTAACATATGTTTACCAGGAAATTCCGACTTAGAATGAAGCCAATTTTCAGCTGAGGCCTGGGGAGAAATGCTCCAGATGCATGTCTTTGAATGTGGGAGGAAACCAGAGCACCCGGCGGAAACCCACATGAATGCAGGGAGGACATGCAGACTCCGCACAGAAGGCACTCCACCTGAGAATCGAACAGGAGAACCTCTTGCTGTTAGGCCACAATGCTACTGCTTCACCACTGCACCTACCAATGATGATTAAATGATAGGTGAATGAAAAGTCAATAATGCTAATGGCACTGATAAATATTCATGTTATCACAGACTGATCAATAAGACAATGAGATCTTCATATTGTACACATTCAGATTTGATGTGAAGAAAGTAGGCAAGACTACTGTCAGCCATGTGCTTGATAGTAGGCAACTCCCAGTGTGTTGGTATAGGTTGGAATGTTCTAGGGAACTTTTTCTTGTCATTTTCCCTTTATATTTAAACAGGTTTTTGGTGTGAGTTAGCCCTCTTTTCCAAAGAGTTGTGACTCGCTGAGCAAATAGCTGCTGATTGTGACCAGCACTAACCTGATTTGCATATCACAAGCCAAATCTTAATATGTTTATGTATTTGTTTATTTATGTTACTGTGTTTTCACTATTTTAACTGATGAAGTTGCTTGAAATTGATCTATTTATTTTTCAATGCTTTTAGGGTACACTCTATATGATATATAAGATCTTGATTCTGGCTAGATTACTGCCTTGCTTTCTAGTGCAAGTATGAGAAAGTAGGCCAGACTAGTTTCACGTACGAGATTGTTATTAGGTGACTCCCAATATGTTGCTATCGGTTGGAGTGATCTAAGGATACTTTTCGTGCTATTTTCTATGTAAACTTAAACAGGCATTTTAACATGGTGCCTCATTTACTGCAGTGGTGTAGCAACAAGCATTGCATAGACATAGGTATCTTAGCCCCTATCTGTTGTTATACCTTCTCCTTCTGGGGAAATCTATTAGTGTCATTTGCATTGTTTACAAATGCTGTTACTTCTTGCAGATGTGCACTACTCTCAAGGTTCACTGATGTATCCTCCAAGAAGCCTCTAAGTAGCCCATAGCAGTTCTACATTGCCCTAAGCAGCCTGTGACTGCTTTATATTATTCACAGTTTACAGTTACTAACTCAAAGGTGCTCTACACTGCTCATAGTTTACAGTTGTCAATGATTATTTTTTCCTAGCTCTGTAATAAAATGGAAGATCAACCTGCATGTCTCCCTTCTGTTGCCAGCCTCGTAGCACTTGGTGTCTTCAAGCAATGTAGTAACTGCCTTATGCTCATAGATAATGAGATCCTTCTCGATACAGATACGTTTGTTAGTGAGACATGCAAGTATGTAAAATGGAAACCTCAGTCTCACAAAAACACATCTTTTGTGAGTAACTTATACATCTTCCACATTCTTCATTAAGCCACATTAATGTGTCTTTCACTGAGACTCTAAAAATCCTTGCCAAAGCTTTCTAGCTCCATGAAGATTAGGTCACTGAATTAATCCAACACCACATCACATTGAGGCATATCCTCAGCAAAGAATTAACAGTAGTCAAATCTCATTAAATACCCTACACCAGACCACTCAACAAATAAAAAATATCTTAGTGATCGGTGACGCTATATCAGGCACAAAGATTTTCCATTCACAAGGCTGAACAAAAACAGGGTGCTGATGAGCTGTCTTTCGGGTGACAGGAACTTTGATATCTAAAGATCCCTTAATATCCTTTCTCCTGACAAATTGACTACAACATGGTGATGGTATGTACAAAGAAAAGATAACTGGTTTTAACAAGTGCTTAAATAGTTGGTGTCATTCTAATGAGCTCCAGTATGTGTCAGCATGGGCTGAGATGCTATAGCGTCCAACTTGCATTCCAAAGGATGGCCTCCCATTCCAAGATGTCCTCATACTGGCTAAAGCCTTTGCTTCCACTATAGTGCCTTTTTAGGCATAGTCTAGCTAGTGGACATCCCAATGTAACTAACATATCAACTCCAAAGCTGCATCACATTAAGGAGACTTTGTTCAGTAACAGAAGTCTTGACAACAAAATGTCTGATCTTGAAACTCTACTACATTTGCAACACATCTATATATGTGCAATTACTGAAACATCATTTAAATGTATAGAAAGCATTCTGACTGCACCTGTTTTTGTGCCTACCTTGCTTTCAGGCCCAAAAACAATTGTGGTGGAGTTTATATATAATTTAGGACCTCCTACAGACAGATTCATAAAGACAGTCAAACAGCAATCATACAACTCCAAATCACATTAAACAGGACTAAATATCAACTTATAGCCTGTTACAGGACAACATCCTTGTCACATGAAAATCATGCAATGTTTCTAAATGTACTTGATGAACCTGTCCATTAACAGGAACTAATTATTTTGGCAGACATTAACTACCCATCAATAAATTGCAGTTACTATACTTCCCATATAAGGTATGCCTAGATGTTCATATATAAATAAAGAAAATGTAACTGGACCAGATTGTTAGTAAACCCACTATATGTTATAATATTCTCAACATGGTCCTTTTAAATATTGTTTTCTCAGGCACTATTGCCCTGGTATCTCCTTCCCTGCTTAAGTTGTATCATAAACTGGTGAGTTTCACGTTCAAAATCACTAAAACCCCTGAAACCAATATCTAGGAATTCAAGGATTTCAAGTGTATTAACCTCATCAAATTATATGATGAAGTCTCAAAATGTACATATAGCAGCACCAGCCCCAACATTACCACAAAAGTTAGCTTCTCTAAGAGTTATATACCCGCATAGATAAATGTATGGAATTGGCAGTCTAGTTCTGATCTAAATATAATGCGAAATTCAAAATAACCCCTCAAAGTATATACTAGATCAAAAGACAGTATTCAAATATTACTAAAAATATGAAAATTCCTATTCTGTCTACTAGAGCAGCCCATGAAATTAGTCTATCATCTAAAGCTAAGGACAATTACAAATCTATCCTTATATCAGGAAACCAAGATAAAATACCCATCATTCCTCTGATTCAAAATTATAGCACCTGTTCTTACCCAGAAGAGATTACCAAAATACTAGCAAGAAATCTCAGTGCAATTTGTAACCTAAAGATGCAAACTAAAACCCACATAACCAAGAAGCAGTCAAACCTTCCATCAACACTAAAAAACATTTACTGACGATGTTTTCCAAGACCAAAAATACTTTTTACGTTGGACCTGAGAATAATTTGTATGTTTAAGGAACAATAGGACACATGCTTTGGCAGAGCCTCTCCTTGAACTGTGTAACCTATGTTTATCAACAAGCTTTGTCCCTCAGGTCTGGAAGACAGTGGAAGTGATACCACTACACAAGGTACACAACGTTGGCCCTACCACTGACCCAATGAATTATAGGCACGTTAGTTTGATAAGTCTTAAGTGCAAAGCCATGTAATATAGAATTACTGACACTATAATCTATGATACTAAAAATCCCATCAGACTAGGCTCACAGCAGTTTGGCATTGTTAAGGGTAGATCCTGTCTAATGAATCTGGTTAACTTCTTTAAGAGGATGACATAGGCTGTTAATGTTGGCATGCTATCCACATGGCATACCTTGACTTGACCAACACATTTGATGACACCCCCAACCAAAGCCTAATTAGTAAGATTAATTCTTTAAAATTAAATCCCTAGGATGGCAAAATAGATAGCAAATTGGTTAAAAGAGAGAACTCAATCAGGGCAGGTTTCAGGTGCTTAGTCAGAGTAAGACAGTGACCACTGGTGTCCCACAGGTCTGAGTGCTAGGACATCTTCTGTTTGGTGGCTACTTTTTTGATCTCTGGATCTTGAACCAAGACCTCCAGCTAAGTAAGTGTATAGACTATTGCAAACTTGGAGTCAAGTCCCTGTAAGACACCCATGCCCTTCACCAAGAACTTACACTTAGAAATAACAGTTATACTAAAATGAGTTCAAATTAATCATCACCTTTGGTTAAAAAAAAAACTGCCCAGAACACAGTGTGGATAATACTCCACTTCAAAATGAAAATGTTGTCATGGACCTTAGAACATTGTTTGATAATTCCCATTCTTTGATCATCATGTCTCTACAGCAGTCAGAAAATCCTTCTACTTTGCTAAGTACATAGCTAAGGGAGTATGATGCAGATCTAAATAAGTCATTGTTCCATATTCTGCAATGACCAGTTATTGAGTACAATGCCCACTTTGGGATATACTTCAGAAGATATATCAAACAACTAGAAAGATACAGGAGATTCTTAATATGATTTGTTGTTATTCTTACTTTTATGGTTGTTTGTTGTTGCAGTGAATCCTTCAATGCTTTTCCTATAGCTGTCTCATGAATTGTGATTTTTTTTGTATTTTTTCTGTTATTTTTCATTCTGTGATACTCTGTCTCCATCTAATTATCTGTGGAATGCCTTCTGACCTTTGATGTCATGAAAGGCATTCAACTGAGTCTATGAGTTCAGTGAGTGACAGTAATTCTGATGAATGGTGCTTTTTTTTATTCTCATGATAGCAGTGTTGCCTACATTATTTGTTTAACTTAAATCAGTACAAAAATAACGTCTTTTTGAGTGTAGCAGGAAATTTAGATGACAATGATGTTGATAAGGCTATGTGGCTTCCTCTATACTCTAGTGAAAAGCAATTGGGAAATTAAGGAAAGCATAGAATATAATGAATATCTTTTGCCGGTATCAGTAAAAGATATATAGGGTCTATATTAGAACACCAATTTTTCAAAATTTTGAGTGTTCTAACATTGAACCCCATGAATCAAAAATTTAAAACACTGAACATACAGAACAGCAAATTTATTCCTAGGGAAAAAAATTGCTGTTCCAAAACACATACACACAACACAAGCACACCAAACAAACAGCAATCCACACACATACACCTAAACTCTTACACCTAACCCTACACTAAACTATGCATACACCACTAACTATCCACTAACCTTAACCCAAACCCTAACCCTAAGGTCTGTCACTATCGCACAGTCACCTCACCCGTGCCCTAACCCTAACTCACCTACCCTGCCCTAACCCTCACGTCCACACAATCGCACACTTAATTGACCCACGCCCTAACCCTAACTCACCTAACCCACCCTAACCCTCATGTCCACACAATCGCACACTTACCTGAACGCAACCCATAACTTTCCACCACAGCGCTGAAAATACTGAAGCAACAGAAATGGACAACCGAATTCTTTCCCTAGGAAAAAATTTGGTTTTCTGTTTCTTCGATATTTTCAGCGTTAGCTGAAAATGG
>NC_056729.1:726774415-726801915 GCF_019279795.1 Protopterus annectens
ATTATGTGCATGAATCAAATATACTGTAACCCTGTAATTATTTTGTAATAAGTCAACTAAAAAGTGATTACACAGCCATCATATATGTATTTGTACCTATTCTTCACAGTAAGATGAAGAAACACACACTCTACTGACATAATCTATACAAAAGTGTATTATGAGCACTCACTACAGAAGAAGTCTGACACTGCATCTTGGAAGAGATGACATCAGATGTGTCATTCAGTGGAGATGTGTATGCAAAAATGACTTCTACAGCCATGTGGGATTCTAAATGTTGTCAATACTAAGAGGTGTAAGATAGTCCTGCCTACCTTTACATTCACACACACACACACGCACACGCACTCACACACACGCGCACACACACACACACACACACACACACACACACACACACACACACACACACACACACACACACACACACACACACACACACACACACACATGCACACACGCACATGCACATGCACGCACACACACACACACACGCACACACACACACACCCACACACACCCGCACACATACACACACACACACACATGCACACACACACACACACACACACACACACACACACACACACACACACACACACACACACATATCCAGGAGACTCACTGCTGAATTTGAACTCCCTACTTACTGCATGGCACAATCTATCCTCTCCTCCTTTCTAAGCTCTCTCACCTTGGCTTGTCCACACCTATCTTTAACTGGTTCACCAGTTACCTCACAAACAGACCATAATCCACCAAATGGTTGCACTCTTTCTCTCCTTTTCTCATTACTTCTACCGGAGTCCCCAAGGATCCATCTTAGGCCCCCTCCTGTTCAGTATTTTTATTAATGACTTTCACTCCACTCTCACTCATGCATCTGTAGTTCAATGTGCAGATAATTCTACTATTATCTGCTCTGGTAACTCTGAAACTGAACTTCTGACCATAACCCACAATGCTTTCTCTATTACCAAAACCTGGATGACAAATAATCAACTCGCCCACAACCCAAATAAAACAAAACTCTTGCTCTTAAACCCCAAAAAAGTACCACCATTAATAAATCTGATTTCATCATTTTCTACTCCAACAAGACTGCCTTAGAGGTAGTTTCCCACACTAAGTTACTTGGCATAACCTTAGATGATAACTTAACCTTTGACCAACACATCCACAACACCATCAAAAAAACACACCAAAAACTTGGTACCCTCTACCGACATAAACACTTTTTAAACTACTCTACTAGAAAAACACTTGCCAAACTTTTTTCCTACCTTCTCTTCTCTATGATACCACCATTCTGACAAACATCCAATCGTCATTAAAAAATAAAATGGAGAGCTGCTATAACAAAATTGCTAAATTGGTTACTAGAGCAAAATATTCCTTCCACCACTGTCACTCATTACAATCCCTGAACAGACTAGAACTCCCACAACACCTAACTTACATACAACTAGCCACAGCACACCATTTCATCTATAATTCCTCCAAATGCCCAGCCCTGGCTTCACTTCTGACTCTTTATTAACCAAACTGTTCGCTAAGATCTGAAAATCAATCACTTATCCAAGTTAAGAGACCTAAACTCCTTGAAGGCCAATACATTTACTCTTTCACTGTAGCTAAACTCTGGAATGTCCTTCCACCTTCTCTACAGGCTATAACTAATACCCAGTCATTCAAAAAATCACTCTACCAACATCTCTCCTCTCATTGACTATGCCCTTGCACTATCCCCAATTCCTCAGTCACCTGATTACTAACCTGACTCATCTCTCAGATACCCACACTCTTCTTCACTCTCCCTATTGTGCACTCACCCTTAATCACAGCACAGTGTGCCTCACCCTGCCTCACATGGTGTGTAAAAATTGTGTAAGTGCAGATTATCATTATCTGTCTGATGTATTGAATACCTGCCAAGCACCCGAGTCTTCCACAAAATGTTGCTATACATTGCCTATGTTACTGTGTCACTTCTGACTCCTATATTATTCTATTGTATATTGATAAATGCTGTTGTTACTCTTGTATATTGTTAAATGCTGTTATTAACTCTCTAAATAATCTTTTAATTATGTATATTATTTTTTTTCTTTAGAGCTTTTCTCCCCAAGCCTCCACTAAAAATCGGCTCATTTCAGTCCAGTGGACTTTCCTGGTTAACAAAAGCAAAGAAATAAATAATAATAAATAAATCTACATGTAAGTGTATTATAGGCACATGCCACAGGAGAGGTCTGACTTTAGTGATGTAAAAGTACATTATTGAAATGATGACCCCATTAGTGTGTTGCAGACAGTATACATTTGTGGACAGAGTGAAAAGGAGATGGGGATTTATCTGATCATGCAAATATTTCAAATGAGTGAGAGTCAAATAAACACAGCTGTTGAATCAATCCTCCAGTGATGTTATAGACACAATACCACATACATAATTTGACCTTTGTGAGATTAGAACCCCTACCTCTCTAGATATACAATCTGGAGGACACAGTACTTAATGCAAGAGCTGCTGCAGAAGTCTGAATTTTACACTGTGAGAGTGCACTTTATAGGGGATGACATTATCTTTGTGCTGCAGAGAAGATGTTGTGAGAAGGGCATGACATTGATGTGGACTCACCATGCAGTATATACTTTTCTCTAGGCTACTATTTCAGTGAGGCCAGCAGTGCATAAAGTCATATTTATATGGCTGTATACACAACCCACATACATGCACACACCCAAGTTTACTGCTGTGAGATTGGAATCCACTACCTATCTAGGTACACAGTTTAGAGGACACAGTACTTAATCCAAGTGCCACAACAGAAGTGTGGCTTTTATAGTGTTACAGTGCAATTTGTGTAGGAAAACATCAAGAGTGTGTTACAGAGAAGATGATGCTGGGAGAAGGGTCTGACACTGATGTGGACTCACCATGCAGTGTAAATCTTTCTTCAGGCTACTATTTCAATGAGGAAAGCAGAATGTAAAGTCATAGCTACACAACTCTATACACAACCCACATATAAGTTGATTGCTGTGAGATTAGAACCCCCTACCTATCTAAGTTATATAATCTAGAGGATACAGTACTTAACACAAGCAGCACTGAAAAAATCTGGATTCTACAGTGTGACAGTGCAGAGTCGATAGGATTAGTTTCTTATTCTGTGTCAGAGACAATATTGTGATGTTGAAGTTTTTGTGCAAAGTCATATTTCTTGATAAGAAGAAGTAAGTGCAATATTTTTATAATACATACATACTGCTAACTTAAGTGAGCTATGCTGTCATTATTGTTTATTGCTGAAATGAGACTGTCATGTACCAGTGTTGTGTACATGAGACAAACACAGGCTTGTAAAACACAGGATGGACAATGAATCAATCACGGATCATCAGGTTATGATGATGGCATGTAAACCTTAATGAATGCTACAGATATTAGCTATAGTATGTGCTCATGCATGAGCAATGTGCACTGTCAATACAAAACAATCCTTAATGTGCATTACAGTAGGGCTATGTAAGGATGAAGTATGTGTGCCAAGGTTCTATGTGGGTGCATATCATTTGCAAGTGCCAGTGCTGCAGTGTAGGCATAACTAACTAGAATGAAGTGGTCAGTCAAAGCACAGTTCACTGCCATTCTCTTGAGCACATTAAGCAGTTTCCATATAATGAAATAATACAATCTAGTAGCATTACTTATTTTTGTTCAAAATCTCTTCCTAAAACACAATGCTGAGAAACTTTATTACTCAGATGTTGGCTAAGTATTAGCTCGTGCATGATTATACTTTGAGATGTTGAACTTGCAATGTGAAGTAGCAGTGTTTGCTGGAGTTCACTGGTTTGCCCTGCCAACCTTTGCACAGATAAGGAGCTGGGAGAAAATATTGTGACTGATTAAGTGTAGAACAGACCTGTTTTATGTTAACATGTTGCATATATACAATTTTCATGTTGGAGTTTAACTTTGACATGTTAGGGCCAAAGCTTAATTCAGAAATGAATTGTTGTACTTGCCTTCCCTGTTTGCATGATGTTAGGTGGTGAGTAAACAGGGTTCACTGCTGAAGGAAAAAAGATAAAACTTTAATTTGGTGAGCCTTCTATAGTACAAACAGGCTTAGTGGCAATACACAGCCATAGCACTCTGGACAGAACTGAGTGGAAAAATAAACCTGCCACCAAACTTTCTCTGTAGCACAAGGTGTAAGCTCAGTGAAATAAATGAAAAAGCAGAGTTGGAGCTGGGATCTAGTCTAGTGTACTCTGCCAATTATTTTACAAAGGGTGTCAGATTGTGATTATCATACATTTATTTGATCTTGATTGTAACACTACAGAGGAATGAATATCCTAAATATGTTTAATGCCCAAATTGTGTCTGTAATGACTACTGAAATAATCTGTTATATCTAATATATATCAGCCATGCTTCAAGGGAAATACAAGTTATTTGGGTGTCCGATTTGTTAAACATGCCAAGGATAGTTGGTGTGGTATGCTGGCATAATGGTTAAGGCGTTTACCTTACAGACACAAAGTACAGGGTTTGATTTTCACGTGGGATAATTGCATAGGCTTAAAATGGCCCACAGGGACAGTTAGCCTAGTGCTACTCTATGAACCCTTGGTATGTATTTTGAAATTCTTATTATGACTCAGCACATATCCTAACTATGTGTATAGGACAGCATGTCTTATGAAGTGGGAGTATTATGCGTCCTCACAGTAAGAACTCCAGCCAAATGATATAACATGAACAATTCATACATCAGTCTATTAAATATGTTACATTATAATGTGATGAGCCACAAGAGGTGTCAATGAGCATAGAGATGAAGAAACACATAACATTTTGTGTTATGGCTCATGTATGAACGCCTACATGGTGTTTGAATTATTTGTTCCCTCATTCAGAATATGTCCTGATCTGTACCAATAAGTGATCAATAGAGGGATAGAGAAGGTGCAGGGCTGACAATAACCAATTCATCCACATAAACATTTATTTATTTCTTTATTTCTTTCTTTATTTATTTATTTATTAACTTATTTATTTACCGGGAAAGTCTGACTGGGCCAGAAGACCATTTTCAGCAGAGGCCCGGGGAGAAAAGCTCCACAGAAATATAAGCAAAATACAATAATTAGATAGTACAATAGTATACATACAGTAAGATGGAGAATACACATTATCTAGTTAGTCTACACAAATTAGTTTCAATACAGTTTTCTAGTAAATACAGGTTCAAAAAGAAAAACACACAAGCATTTTAGTGAAGATCACTGTGAGAAAGATAAAATTAGTACTGTGTACATATTAAATAATAGTTATAAACAAGTGAGATTTCCTATATATATATATATATATATATATATATATATATATATATATATATATATATATATATATATATATATAAAACCAAAGGAAAACACACTGCCAGGTAAAGCACTCCCCTCAAATATTTGAAACCATGTAGAAAAAATGAGAATAGGGAGTGCACCACAAGCTGATATTCAAAGTTCAATGAATAAATCCAAAAAAATCACTGGTGGAATGAACTCTTCTTTATTGTTGACAACAATAACTGCAGCAGAGTAATAGTAAGCGCTTTCACGTTGACACCCAACGCTTCATCAGACATAAAAAGCTGCTGAAAACAATCTCATTTAAACATCCAATAGCATGATGTCATAATTGATTTAAAGAAACAGTTGAGTCCCAAAAATATTTAAAATTGCAGCTGAATAAAAACATATATAAAAAACATGTAAACAAAAGATGATTGTTAGAAGCCTTAATATAAAAACAACTATGTAAAAATAACATAGAGACAAACATCAATGTTTCAATGGTCTGGAGGCTAAAAAAGGCTTAATAGAAAGCCTTTCATTGAGCCCAAACCTGTGTGCTTGTAACCTAGTAATCCACTTGCCTTCCCTTTCTTCAACCCTATTCTTAGCATTACCTAATCTACTATCTGTCTTCACCAGTTCAAGGACTAGAAATTTAAAGATATGATTTTCACCTACCTCAGCTACATGTTTTGCAAGGGCATTCAGTGTGTTACCTTTAGATATCGCATAAATATGCTCTCTTATGCGTTCTCTTAATGACCTGGTGGTCATACCTACATAAAACTTGTTGCATGCTTGGCACTCGGCTAGGTAAACCAAGTTAGTAGACTTACAACTAGCATCATGTTTGAAAATATAGATCCTGTGTGTATCAGGATGTATAAATCTGTCAGTGTTAGCTATATGTCTACATTGTTTACAAGATAGACAAGCAAAAGTACCAGTTCGTGCACTTGTCTTGTCAACCATCTGAGGTTTGTCATAACAAAGTAGCCTGTTCAATGACAGCATATTCTTATAAGCGACTCAAGGTCTATTATCAACTAAAGATTTTATGCTGTCATCTACCGTAAGGAGATTCCAGTGTCTGTTGAGAATCTTCAGAACATGTTTATTCTTGTTAGTGTATGGAATCATAATCCTATTGGTCTGAGGTCTAACTACCTGAGTAGATCTTGTACTCTGAGTACCCCGTCTCCTAATGATGGGTAAGGCTTCGTTATCCCTCTTGTTGTCACCTTCAGAAACAGCTTCAAGGACTGATTTCCTGTTGTAGCCTCTATTGGTAAAATTAGTAACTAACTCCGACTTCTGTTTTTGATATGCTGGATATGAAGAAGTTAATCTAGAGGCTCTCATGACCTGGTTCTGAACAATATTCCTATAGACGTGTTGAGGATGCATGCTATTTCTGTGGAGTAAATTATTCCTCCAACAATCTTTCCTAAATAGCTCAGTATCAAAACTGTGGCTGTTCTTAAACACACTCACATCCAAAAAATCCACATGTCTAGAGGAGTGTACAAAATCAAAGCTCAAAAAATCAGTGGTTGAGTTGAGATAATCAATAAAGTCTAAAAGATGTTCAACAGTGCCTCCCCATAAAAGGAAGACATCATCCACAAATCTATTGTAGAATAACAGTGAGTCATGAAAGATGGAATCTTGATTAAACACAAAAAGCTGTTCCCAATGTGCCAAAACCAAATTGGCGTAAGCGTTGGCACAAGGGGTGCCCATCGCTACTCCTTTGGTTTGTAAATAATAGCTGTTCTCATAGCATAGCACATTGTTCTCAAGAATTACTTCGAGTAAGGATACACATCTGTCTACCATGTGAGGTGTGAGCTCACTGTGTGTCAAAAATGCTCTAATGTATTCTAGGCCTATATCATTAGGAATAGAAGTGAACAGTGACTTGACGTCCAATGATACTAATATGCAAACATCATTAAAAGAAAAGGACTGCTCAAAGGTTGCCAAATTCTCTAAAAAATTGATGGTATCTTTCAAAATATGCTTGACATTCAAAACAATAGGTTTAAGGGCCTTATCAAGGTAAATAGAAAGAGGCTCAGTGAGCCATCCTCGACTAGATACTATTGGACGCATAGGAGGATCTTGTGCGTCCTTGTGTATCTTGGGAAGACCTCTAAAAGATGGTACTAAAGGTTTATCAACAAGTAAATAATGATACAAATCATTGTCAATCACACTAGTTAACAACAAATCATAAAGCGTGGCATGGACGTTCTTAATGAGACTATTTAAGCTATATTTTGGTATTGCTAAATAGGTCTCAGCATCAGACAGCATGGCTTTCATCTTGCTGCTATACATGGAGCTGTCCATTACAACGACAGCTCCACCTTTGTCCGCCTGCCTAATGGTAATGGTCCCATTAGTTCTTAAACTATCTAACGCCTTTCTCTCATGTTGTGTCAAATTTGTGAAATGGGATTTGGCATGATTATCATTGTACAACTTAAACAAATCATCCTCCACAGCTTGCTCAAAGGCTTCCAGAAGAGGATGTGAGGGAGGAATAAATGTAGATGGTTTTCTAAAATGGCACATTGATTCACAACCTCCTCATTATGCTGACCATATAATAGCTTAAGAGCCAAATTCCTTGTAAACATTTTTACTTCCACAATTATGTCAGTAACATCATTGCTATAAGAAGGAATAAATCCCAAACCCTTGTTCAAAACAGAATGCTCAAAAACACTTAGCATGTGACTCGAGATATTTACTACTAAATTCTCTGTATGAAATGTCTCAGAATGTAAATCATTACCACTCATATCTTCGGTCGCCATGCCTTTTTGGTTAGAGGCATAGTGTCTTCTACGAACTTCCTTTTGTTCGTCCTCGTCGACGGGGACCAAGTTCTCTTTTCTTGAGGTCTGAAGGGTAAGGGAAAAGAAGGGAGACCTTCACCCAAAGCAAACAACTCTTCTTCACTTGAAATCACAAAAGAATCGATGCTGAGCTGTTTATTCCGTTGTTCAGTTGTTCTCGGTCTCACAGAAGCTGTCTCATCATTCCGTATCGCAGGTTCAGGACCGGAATCAATATGAACCTGTGCTTGTGTGATGGTAACACGGGACTGTGAAAGAGTGCCTTGATTAAGCTCATCCACCGTTTCTCCATGTACAACCCCATTGGTAGCCGTAATGGGTGCAGTTTGTATAACTTCTTCCTCCAGCGTTGTAGAAATGGAAGGGTTGAGCTGGATGACACGTGACCCATCTACAGCAGCATGGGATAGATGCGGAACCTTTGCGGAAATGTCTGAAATGGCAGAACTGGTTCCGTGAGTCTCTTTGGGCCAAGGGAAAACCCGGGACTGAGAGAAATCTGTAAAGGCCCTCTGTAGCTTGCGTTTCTTGTCACGCAAGCTTTTGAGATCTAGGGAGGACAGCATATGTTTTAAATCATTCAGCATGATGTCACATTGCTCATTACTTAACATGTCAATCAGCTCTGTGTAAATAGTTACAACTTCAGCTTTCAATTCTCTGATGGAAATGTCATAGTGTTCAATAAGGATGTTCAAATAGCAAAAGCTTGCGTCAATGTTACACTTTTGCCATTGTGCTAAAAGTCTGGGTTGAGAATTGCCAAAAGTCGGCATTTTGAGGATCCTTAAACCACGTGGCACTAACTTAAACTTAAGGCAGGCTTCCATATGAAGTCTCTGCCACTGAATGGTGCGCATTTTGTATAGCTTATTCTCGAGATTTCTGGTCATCATTGTCAAATCCATGTTGTTCCTGTAGGAATTAGACCCATCTCCAGGGGTATTTAGGTCCAAGGTGGTGAGTTTGAGTAATGGGTTGATAGTGAAATCAACAAGTCCATCCAAGTCAAACATTTTTTCTGCTTCTTGATTGGGAAGAGGCAAACTTGATTTAGCAGCCATGTCCTGGCAGAAATGAATATGTAGAACAACAATAACCAAAGGAAAACACACTGCCAGGTAAAGCACTCCCCTCAAATATTTGAAACCATGTAGAAAAAATGAGAATAGGGAGTGCACCACAAGCTGATATTCAAAGTTCAATGAATAAATCCAAAAAAATCACTGGTGGAATGAACTCTTCTTTATTGTTGACAACAATAACTGCAGCAGAGTAATAGTAAGCGCTTTCACGTTGACACCCAACGCTTCATCAGACATAAAAAGCTGCTGAAAACAATCTCATTTAAACATCCAATAGCATGATGTCATAATTGATTTAAAGAAACAGTTGAGTCCCAAAAATATTTAAAATTGCAGCTGAATAAAAACATATATAAAAAACATGTAAACAAAAGATGATTGTTAGAAGCCTTAATATAAAAACAACTATGTAAAAATAACATAGAGACAAACATCAATGTTTCAATGGTCAGGAGGCTAAAAAAGGCTTAATAGAAAGCCTTTCATTGAGCCCAAACCTGTGTGCTTGTAACCTAGTAATCCACTTGCCTTCCCTTTCTTCAACCCTTTCTTCAACCCTATGATTTACATTCTGAGACATTTCATACAGAGAATTTAGTAGTAAATATCTCGAGTCACATGCTAAGTGTTTTTGAGCATTCTGTTTTGAACAAGGGTTTGGGATTTATTCCTTCTTATAGCAATGATGTTACTGACATAATTGTGGAAGTAAAAATGTTTACAAGGAATTTGGCTCTTAAGCTATTATATGGTCAGCATAATGAGGAGGTTGTGAATCAATGTGCCATTTTTAGAAAACCATCTACATTTATTCCTCCCTCACATCCTCTTCTGGAAGCCTTTGAGCAAGCTGTGGAGGATGATTTGTTTAAGTTGTACAATGATAATCATGCCAAATCCCATTTCACAAATTTGACACAACATGAGAGAAAGGCGTTAGATAGTTTAAGAACTAATGGGACCATTACCATTAGGCAGGCGGACAAAGGTGGAGCTGTCGTTGTAATGGACAGCTCCATGTATAGCAGCAAGATGAAAGCCATGCTGTCTGATGCTGAGACCTATTTAGCAATACCAAAATATAGCTTAAATAGTCTCATTAAGAACGTCCATGCCACGCTTTATGATTTGTTGTTAACTAGTGTGATTGACAATGATTTGTATCATTATTTACTTGTTGATAAACCTTTAGTACCATCTTTTAGAGGTCTTCCCAAGATACACAAGGACGCACAAGATCCTCCTATGCGTCCAATAGTATCTAGTCGAGGATGGCTCACTGAGCCTCTTTCTATTTACCTTGATAAGGCCCTTAAACCTATTGTTTTGAATGTCAAGCATATTTTGAAAGATACCATCAATTTTTTAGAGAATTTGGCAACCTTTGAGCAGTCCTTTTCTTTTAATGATGTTTGCATATTAGTATCATTGGACGTCAAGTCACTGTTCACTTCTATTCCTAATGATATAGGCCTAGAATACATTAGAGCATTTTTGACACACAGTGAGCTCACACCTCACATGGTAGACAGATGTGTATCCTTACTCGAAGTAATTCTTGAGAACAATGTGCTATGCTATGAGAACAGCTATTATTTACAAACCAAAGGAGTAGCGATGGGCACCCCTTGTGCCAACGCTACGCCAATTTGGTTTTGGCACATTGGGAACAGCTTTTTGTGTTTAATCAAGATTCCATCTTTCATGACTCACTGTTATTCTACAATAGATTTGTGGATGATGTCTTCCTTTTATGGGGAGGCACTGTTGAACATCTTTTAGACTTTATTGATTATCTCAACTCAACCACTGATTTTTTGAGCTTTGATTTTGTACACTCCTCTAGACATGTGGATTTTTTGGATGTGAGTGTGTTTAAGAACAGCCACAGTTTTGATACTGAGCTATTTAGGAAAGATTGTTGGAGGAATAATTTACTCCACAGAAATAGCATGCATCCTCAACACGTCTATAGGAATATTGTTCAGAACCAGGTCATGAGAGCCTCTAGATTAACTTCTTCATATCCAGCATATCAAAAACAGAAGTCGGAGTTAGTTACTAATTTTACCAATAGAGGCTACAACAGGAAATCAGTCCTTGAAGCTGTTTCTGAAGGTGACAACAAGAGGGATAACGAAGCCTTACCCATCATTAGGAGACGGGGTACTCAGAGTACAAGATCTACTCAGGTAGTTAGACCTCAGACCAATAGGATTATGATTCCATACACTAACAAGAATAAACATGTTCTGAAGATTCTCAACAGACACTGGAATCTCCTTACGGTAGATGACAGCATAAAATCTTTAGTTGATAATAGACCTCGAGTCGCTTATAAGAATATGCTGTCATTGAACAGGCTACTTTGTTATGACAAACCTCAGATGGTTGACAAGACAAGTGCACGAACTGGTACTTTTGCTTGTCTATCTTGTAAACAATGTAGACATATAGCTAACACTGACAGATTTATACATCCTGATACACACAGGATCTATATTTTCAAACATGATGCTAGTTGTAAGTCTACTAACTTGGTTTACCTAGCCGAGTGCCAAGCATGCAACAAGTTTTATGTAGGTATGACCACCAGGTCATTAAGAGAACGCATAAGAGAGCATATTTATGCGATATCTAAAGGTAACACACTGAATGCCCTTGCAAAACATGTAGCTGAGGTAGGTGAAAATCATATCTTTAAATTTCTAGTCCTTGAACTGGTGAAGACAGATAGTAGATTAGGTAATGCTAAGAATAGGGTTGAAGAAAGGGAAGGCAAGTGGATTACTAGGTTACAAGCACACAGGTTTGGGCTCAATGAAAGGCTTTCTATTAAGCCTTTTTTAGCCTCCAGACCATTGAAACATTGATGTTTGTCTCTATGTTATTTTTACATAGTTGTTTTTATATTAAGGCTTCTAACAATCATCTTTTGTTTACATGTTTTTATATATGTTTTTATTCAGCTGCAATTTTAAATATTTTTGGGACTCAACTGTTTCTTTAAATCAATTATGACATCATGCTATTGGATGTTTAAATGAGATTGTTTTCAGCAGCTTTTTATGTCTGATGAAGCGTTGGGTGTCAACGTGAAAGCGCTTACTATTACTCTGCTGCAGTTATTGTTGTCAACAATAAAGAAGAGTTCATTCCACCAGTGATTTTTTTGGATTTATTCATTGAACTTTGAATATCAGCTTGTGGTGCACTCCCTATTCTCATTTTTTCTACATGGTTTCATATATATATATATATATATATATATATATATATATATTTTTTTTTTGAGTAGTAATAAACACTGAGGAGAAGGAGAAAATGGGGTAAGGAGTAGACAGTGTGTTGAGAGAGTCATAGATATCTTGTCAGTCAGGTATGGTGCAGGAGCAATGCCAGTTCTTGGATAGATACTCAAACAGTAGTCATTTGAAATTGGTAGATTCAGGTGTGTTTTAAAGGGTGTGGGGTACAGAGTTCCATAATTTGACTATTTGATTTGAGAATAGGGCTTTACCATGAGTGTTGTTAGCTTTGTTTACTGTGAGAAAGTGTCTGCCTGCAGATCATATTCTTCATGAGGTCGATATGAGGATGGTGTTTTTTGATAGACGTAGTAGCACACACTTTCACAAGTAATAGTAATATCGAGAAAAATTATATTATTGTATAACATATATCAGGATTCAAACCTCTGGCTGTACTTAATAGGCTGATTAACTTAGTTGACCACAGAGGAGCTCAAGCTATACTACCTTTCAATAACACATTGAAAGAGACATGTTCAATAAAGGCATTAGGTACCACAAAGAAATGGAGCCATGGCATTATCACTTCTTGTTCTCAAGCCATTGTATATATTGTATATCATTTAAATGTATTTCTCATTTGTAATTTTATTATTTTATCATTTGCATTATATTATTATTATATTTGGTTATTTATTACTTGTTCTTGGGAAAAAAGTTTCTTTTAAGAAATAAAGGCATTAGATAGGCAGCAGCATTCATTACAATTACATCAGTTGTAGCTTCCCTTACACTTTATGTGATATTCAGAACTGTGTTACATATGGAAGAGTATACGTACCACAGTTTATTACCCAACTCTGTTATACTATAGGGCAGCAGACATATTGGTATTTGTGCAACATTAACTGCATCAAAGCAGTGTAAGGCAAAAAGTCACCACATTTTGCAACAGCACTTGAAATTCCATTTAACATCACATACTACACTTGCTCACTGCCAAACCTCGCATAAATGCTAAGGACTACAACTGATAAAACAGAAGCAGGCATAGGCAGGTAAGTAGGCAACACATTCACAGGAAAGAGACTTAGAAAAACAGGTAGGAAGAGTTTCACCTAATGCTGGATTTGAATTGTGAAAAATTAAGTATATAGACTTGATCATTATTTTTACAACCCCACAAAGGGCATCTTAGTTCAAACATGTCAAAATCACACCATTGAAGAGACAATGATAAACTATTCAGTCAATGGAAAATAGAGGTATTAGTGTTCAGCAAAGTAATAACAGTCTGGAAATGCCATAAGATGAAATTTACATCAATCAACCTAATGAATAGTCAGCAGTACAAAGGACTGAAAGAGAAGGGGTGAAGATAGAGAGAGAGATGGACAGACACATAAAAAAGGTAGGTGTTACAGGTCATTAATCCACATCTTTCTGGTGTGTCCTCATTATTCATCTGTCATGCTCTATGTCATTAACTGATGGCTATGGGGAAGGAGAAGCCATAGGAGAGGCAAAGCCTGATTAAGACACTAGCAGAATAAGGGTGCTTTTACTAATTCTTACTTATGGGCATGGATGTTTTTTGCAAATGCCTTTTTGGAGAAATATTCAAAATCTGTTCATTAAAGGTCATAACTGGATGAAACTTAAAGTATATGTCATGAAACATATTCTAGAAGTATAACATCACAGTAAGAAATAATTTGGCATTCATTTGGAATCGAACCCATGATGCTATGACTAAAAGCCAAGCTTTAGACAGGGGATTTATGTTAACACTCCACAGACAAAATTGTACTCTGTTACATCCAGTAGTCAAAGAACAGTTAAAGTAACTGTTGCCAAATATTGCCTTTATTCTGCCTTTGCTATGTATTCTAATAGAGCAGCATGTTTAAGCACCTTTGCATGAGGATAACTGGACTATTGTGGGTGATTACAACAACTGACCAGATTTTTCCATCGGACATTCACCATCACTGGGCACAGGTGTGTGATGCCAATCTCTGTGCAAATGGTGAGGACAAAAAGTGAAGGCTTTCTTATGGCCATGTGTGTTGTATATAATTCTGTTTTTGACCAGATTAAATCTGTGAAAAAAGGGTTGATAAGAAATTGGTGAAATGGAATGGAAAGAAGACAGAGGGGAGGACACATGGAGAGAATAGAGGAAGCTGTAGGAAAGTAATGGGAGAAAACCATAGCTATCCACTTCCTCACAACAAAAATGTAGAACAGTAGAAATCATTTTCTGAATTTTGACTGTCACCACACCAATGTTAGGTGACAATAACAAAATAATGTTTGTAGAAACAAGTGTATGAAATAAACTGTATCAAGAAGACACACAAGTAAAGTGGAGAGCTATTTATGGGTCTTTATTTTTATGGGACAGCTGCCCAGTTTTTATTTGTTTGTACCTTCAAAGATAGAGAAATGTTGCTGAAGGGACTTAAGAATGTGATGGTCAGGTAGGTAGGGTTGGTGAGGATGCAGGCACAGATATACAGGACATAAAAGACAGACTGGGATGGTGATGGACACAAAAGTTTGCAGGATACCATGGTTGGGGATTGGTAGGGTCATCAGAGGTACACCCAAGTCAAACCTGAGAAGAGTGAGGATCTAGTCCTCACCCTCAGAAATGTCATCACTGTCTCCTGTCTCAGTTTCCCGTGTCAGTGCTCAATGTGACATCATTTTTGCAATATGACAAAGTACCCTTTCACATGGCCTGTTTGGGCACCAAAGCCCCTTTCTATATATGCTTATATCCTCCACCATCCCTGTCAACTCTTGTCAGATAAAAAAAAATCACCACCTCCACCACTGCTAATCTCAGAGGATAACAGTGCAACAGCTGCTTGGGCAGAGCTGTCTGATACAGATGGGGCAGGTAGGGTAAGAGATGTACAGGTAGTCCTGACAGGTTGATACCCTGAAGAGCTGGGTGTCAATGTTGCAACCTATGGAGTGATGGCAGGTCGATCCTCAGTGGTCAGACTACTTCTCTTTGCTGAACATCTTTCTAAGAAGAAATGTATGACAACAGAACATTTTAAGCCATATAAAATATTCAAAAAAAATTGAGAGAGAAGGGATGGGGTGAGGCAAAAAAAGAGAGAGAATTAGATCCATGGCATCTCACATGACTATATTATTTAAGAAAAATACACATTTATGAATTGTCCCATCCATACACCTCTGCCACATCCAGATATGATGGGAAGGTCTTACTCTTTCATATCATTAACCAGTTGCACTGCTATGATATCATAAAATAAAAATATTAATTTCAGTATTAATATGCAATAGTTATTAGGCTTAAAGTAAGCTATGATATCATAAATATAAATATTCATTTCAGTATTGCTATATTGCATATAAATGCAATAGTTATTAGGCTTCAACTAAGACCTGATGCATACGTACCCTTTCGTCATGATTAAACAATTACAAACACAATTAGTTGGGTTTCATAAATAAGTCATTATTGAGAAATGCTACCTTGAAAAGTATAGGTATCACAGCATTACTGATATATTTATTGCAATCAGCCTACTTATGATAGCTATCAGTATGTAGTGTTGCCTTCCTAATCAAAGTGTTGTGAGAAATTGCATTTGACACCCTTTCTAAAAGTAAGTGTCACATGAATTTGAACTCTGGATCATCTGTGTTCTGTTTCTAAAGTCACTTCACTTACATGTGCCACAGAGACAGTTACATAGTAGGTGTATGCCCTCCACTCAGTATTAACCAGAGTGCTGACATCTGCACATAGCCAATAAGCCTGTTTGTGCTATAGAAGACTACCCACATAAAAGTTTTCACTGTTTTCCTAAAGTAGGCAAGCTTGATTGTGTGCCACTCAGCAGCAAGCAAGCGCAGAAGGCAAAAAAACAGAAAAAAAATATATGAGGTTCTGATGAAATTAAAACTGAAATTTTGACTAATAACTGCAGCATTCCCTTCACATAGTATGATTTTGAACACCAGAGTAACTGTTATTGGTACATAGTCACTTCGATTACAGCTTGTGCCACAGAGTGAGGTAGATATCTGGTGCGCATCACTCACTCAATGCATACATCACACAACAGTGCCAGGAGTGTTTTCACTATGAAATGAAAATATTAATTTTTTTCCTTCAGCTTTGAGCCCTGTTGTGCCCTGCCAATCAGCTACAAATTGCAAAGGAAAAAAATATATTCAAAACCACAAAAAAAAAAAAAAACAAGGACAAACATGTTATAACATTACAACATACATACAGCATTTTCACATCTGCTGCAAACATTACAAGCAGTTTGTGGGCTACACATCATCGGTATGTCATGTAGTGTTAATGGCTCAGAAAGGGGACATACAGACAGTGACAGGAGGTCATGCTTGGCAGACTACATACAGTTAGTCAGGACACAAAGCATGCCATTAAGTACTTCTTACCGTGATGAGGTATGATTCTGAGAGTTTATACAGCATGTGTGACAAATCTGTCCTCATTACTCATGTGAATCCTTTTGTATTATAATACTGTACAACCTGACAGATGATACAACATCCGCTGATAATATTGTTATTAATAAGGACAGCAAGTGACTAGACAACACCTTTGCAACCTCAACTCACATGAACTACAGGTAAGATATGGAACATTTACCACATACTTTAATGAGAATACACTGCCCAAATCGCAAACTAAAAAAATTAATTTGAAATGCTATCAGTAGTGCATTTTAGAGTGGTTGAGGTGTGCTTTGATAAAGTACTCTGAACAGCAGTAAGTGAAGAAATTCTACATCTCATGCAAGTACCACTGTAATGTACGCATTAAAAAATACAATGAGTACAAACTGAGAAATTAAAATATAATCAAGTGCAGTACCATCACACTGATACAGTTAAAGTAGCATGCAGGAGGGCAGCTGCGATAGCATGAGAACAGATGGCTATGGGTAGTGGTCCTACTACCAAACCACCACTCACTGAAACTGATCAGTTCCTGTCCACTGTCATATATCCAGTAGCTCAGCAGAGGGATCACACAGATTCCTTGATGTTGGTGCTGTTGTAGACAATAGGCCAAGCATGTCTCAAGAAGAACTTCTAAGTATCCTATATATATGGCATATACTGCCATTCTAGACATCTTTATGTGTTAATACTTGCACATTTGAAAAGAATGAGATGCGTGCCTTAGAAGAGACAGTCAACAGAGGTTGTGCTGAGGGGATTGTCAGTCTGATGAATTCTGAGATATTTCTTAAGAGGACGTTAAGCAAAACGTTATTCTCCAGTCATTGTGTCATTTGCATTGTGATGCTTACTTGCCTTCTTTCCACTGCTTTCTTCTTTTTCCAGGAATATCAGAATTACCATCTGAAAGACCACCTGCATGTGGTGAATACACACTTTCTTTGAGTAGCAATAACCATTAGTTAGCTGTAAGTCTGAGGAGAAAGTATCGCATTCCTTCAGGATCTGAAATTAACATCTGTGTTTAGAACACATGTTGGATCATTTCCAGTCACTCATTCTCTCCTTCTTGTGTTTGTTGCTTATTATCACAGATGATCCTGACATCAACCGTATAGAACTCATACCACCTGATGCCAGAGTATCAATAGCCTCTGATGATGATTGTGGTGATGCAGAGGCACACTCAGGAGGTGCAGAGGTTCAGTCTGATACTGAGGTTACGGCTCACAGATCCACTGGCTTTATTTCAGACCCAGTCAGTATGCCTGTGCATATCCATTCCACTGAGCCCTCAGATTTAGGAGAGGTTGATGGTGGCACAGTTGATTGGTATAGTGTAGCTAGTCTGGTTGCAGAGCTGGTCGAGTCTGCCCTTAACCTTCATGAGGATGTGATACCTCACAGGAGGGTTGCTAGAAAGCTCAGAGGAGGTCTACTGTTCACTCTCGTCCTGATGCTGGTATGTCATTATGTACCAACAGACATATGTATAGGGCCATCATAGAGGCACAGGCATGTTCTATCAGGGCCTTGGAAGAGATAGTGTGAGTCCTAAATGTGGCGCATTCCAACATGCATGACTTCCTCAGTTATGTGGGTGACTCATTGGATAGAATGAGGGACACATTGGATCTGACAGTGCCTGTGATGGAATGTCTGCTGTGGGAGGGTCAGTATTCATATGTCTGTAGAGCTGCAACATCCTCTGGTGTTAGCCGATGTGGCCATGACAGATAATGCTCCCATAGTGGCACGACTTCCACTGCACTGTCAGTGACTGAAGTTTCCATACCCAGATATGGTAAGTCATGGAGTCATAGTCCTGGATGCAATCATGAATAGAACTCATCCAGCAGACATCACTCATGTTCAGGCAGCACCCCCACTTTGAACCATGGACATGATAATGGCAGTGAAATTCCTGGCAGAGGCAGTTTGCATGCTTGGGAACAATGACACTGAACTGACAAGTCTTCCATGCATGGCTCACAACTATCCATCAAGCCAGGCTGTAGTGCTAGCAGAGAGCTTAACTGTGTTCATGCAAACACACTCACACATTTCACAAAAACTGGCCATACCAACTTACACACATGCAGGCTAAGCAAACCTTAATGTTGATTGGGATACATCTGTTAGCGGTCCTCAGATATTTCCTACTTTACTGAATGTTCTGTATTTCTTACTCACACACACACTTACTATTTTGGTGTCAACCTTAGCCTAACCTCACCCCCATCCCCACCCTGTGTGAATGATGATGACTTTGCCATGCCTTTAGTTCATTTGGGTTTAACGTAGAGTTGCATATATGTCTGATGCACAGAGAACTAAGTTAGTCTTTCTCACTATGTTGATTTTATGCATATGTATTGCTTAAGAATATTTGGGATGTTTTTGTACATGCTTATTTTATAAGGATTTTTTTTCAGTTAGTATTGTAGGTCTTGCATTCAGATAACCGATATTGCATTCCTGCTTATTGCTCTAATTGGGAAAATGTTGATATGATTGTCCTGTTGACTGTTTTGTGTACAGTGGGTATGTGACTGGCTTGATGCCTGTTATTGTGTACAATGCATAGCTGTATATTGCAGATATCATTCCTATAAGGCAATACTGCCATTGGTGAACACTCCACTCTGGTTCCGATTGAGTACATTTACGACTAACAGTATGTAAGTATATCAGCTACATTTATCTTCTTACACATTTCTTCATATACTACAGGTTCCACACTTATCTTGGTTAGTATGAGTCGTGACTTATGGAGCTGTCTTGCTCTGATACTATCTGTACACAGCCATTACATAAAGAAGTAAAGTTTATTGATATTGGCTGGCATCAGTTTTAATATTTGTATACGCTTACCTTGTTATGTGTATTCATTCACTAGTGAGTATGTGTACTATTGTTTGCCTCTTAGCTGGTGAGTGTGTGTGTGTGTGTGTGTGTGTGTGTGTGTGTGTGTGTGTGTGTGTGTGTGTGTGTGTGTGTGTGTGTGTGTGTGTGTGTTATCATTTGCCTCATAGGTGGTGAGAGTGTGTGTGCTATCCTTTGCTTCTTAGGTGGTGAGTGTGTGCTATCATTTGCCTCTTAGCTGGTAAGTGTGTGTACTATCGTTTGCCTCTTAGGTGGTGAATGGGTATGCTATTCTTTGCCTCTTAGCCAGGACAAGGGCATATTGCACATGCCTGTGTCTGCAGGCTCCCTCTGAATTTGGAGAATCTCCATCAGAATCCTTGTTTGTATGTGCTGGAGGTGGTGACCCTGCCTGTGGTCCACAAATGTGTGGTCCTAGCCCTGGCTGTCCCTGTTGTAATTATTTCCTCAAGATGATCTTGTGCAACATGATGCAGGTTGTGATAATTTCTGGACAGGTGCCTGGGTTGTACTGCAGGACACCCCTGATGTATCTAGGCAGTGGAAACATGACTTCAGCATGCCAAACACGTAAGCGATGGTGTTTCCAGTTTGAACATGGGCATCATTTTATCCTTCTTTTATGGGTGTGTGTACCTTTCTGATGGATATCATACATAACATTCTTCACCCAGGAGATGGCCTTGTGGAACATTACCCCTAGAAAACCTTTTGAAAAGCCAAGAGGTGTGCCTTATGTATGAGTCCTGGTAACTGCCTGGGTTGCCTGCACTCACATTGAGGATGAGCCCTCAAGTATTACACACAATCTGGCAGTTGATTGAATTGAACCCCTTCCTTTTGACGTATGTCCTTTCCTGTTTGCAAAGTGGGGCTTTTATATCTATGTGAGTGCAGTCTATGGCCTCCAAAACTTCATGGAAGTGTGCCACAGCATAAAATTGCTGCAGTGTTCTTGCTCTCTCCTCTAGTTTGCATGGAAAATAGATGTACTCCCTTGCATGCTCTAGCATAGCATTAAGACAATGGTGCAATATTCTGGAGTATGAGGCCTGTGACACTGCTAGTTTATCCCCTGTGGGTTTCTGGAATGTACCAGTAGCTAATATCTTTAATGCTACACACACCTTAGTTTCCACTGATACAGGTTCTCCTTGGTTTCTCCTGGGCCTGAGGTGGGGGTGGCAGAGTTTGCAGAGTTCATGTAGTGTTTCCCTATCAACCTTGTATCACACTACTATTTCAATAAAACACCATCTTCTCTTTGTTGAGGTCTATCAGCAGCCACAGCATAGATTTGAGCCTGTTGCACATATACAGCTAAGAGAGCAGCAGTAGACCCTAACATTGTTTTGTTTTACTATGTGTGATGTTGGCTATATTCCAATAGGTTTTGAAGTTCACAGCAATTAGCTACACCAAGCATACATGATGTCTGAATGGCTGATCCATCTTGGATTGGTTAATTAATATGTA
The DNA here is from genome assembly GCF_019279795.1 of Protopterus annectens. Taxonomy (NCBI): domain Eukaryota; kingdom Metazoa; phylum Chordata; order Ceratodontiformes; family Protopteridae; genus Protopterus; species Protopterus annectens. The sequence goes on from NC_056729.1 coordinate 726,795,851, forward strand.
ATACTGCAAGTTATGCCTTCATTAGCATACTTTGCCTTTTACCTTTGTTTGCCAGCTATACACAATGTGTAGAACCATTTAGTGAATACAAAATAGTGTGCTACCATGTGCAGCTTGCAATGTGATGTGCACAAGATAACAGCATGAGGTGAAGCCATTCATGAATCCAGCCCTTTGTCTTTATCCTCTCAGAGTTGAAACCTAGGGAAAAAAAAAAGGAAATATCTGAAAAAATTCCATTTTTACTCTAGCATTGTTGCGTAACATTTGATCATGTTGGTGGGTGAAGTTTCACAGAAAAATATGTCTGAGAATAAAAAAACAGAAGCTCTGTTTTGACAGTTTCATCAAAAAATCAGCAATTCCACCAAAGAAAATACATATAACAGTTACCACTATGGTAAATAATTCTGCTATTGCAAAGCATGTGAAACAAAAAAAAGCGGATTAACTCCGTACTGAAATGTCATCAATCAAAATGATAAGGGCTCAAAATTCCAGAGAAGAACACATCTTGAACATCACTTTTCTCCTTTAAACTTCTTCTTTGCAGGGGTGGGTAAGCCCCCCATACCTCCCTACACCCCCCAAACGTATATACCAAACTCCACGATCACCATATCTCACAGAAAAGGGAATATATTTTGGGAAATGGCCATCTCAAACTTGTTATATATAAATCCATTTTTTTGGCTATTCAATCTAGCATTCAATCTAGCAGATCCCAACATTTCAAACGAATACCACCAGAACACTTAAAAAGGTTTGATAAATCACTTTAACTAAGAAGGTCACCAAACTAAAAACCCTAAGCTACCAAAAAAGACTGGATGCATTCCTTTTTTTCAGTATGTTAAAGACTTCTGAGAAGAGATGCATGCCTTATCTTGCATGCCCTGAGGAATCAGTTAGTGTTGTAACCCTTGATCTCTTGTATCTTTATAAATCAAATGTCCCTGCTAACACCAGGACCAGAGAAATAAATCTTCACCAGCATATAAATACATGAAAGAAAGATAGTTTCATCATGCAGCACCTCCCCACATCTGGAAGAGACTCCTCTTGCATATTAAGTAGTGTAACACCCTATCTTTCTCCAAGTGTGACCTGGATGACTGGATGGGTACTCACAAATTCACCCTGGGCTTGACTGGCCTTGCTCTCTTTGAGAGAGGGGTATGATCTAATGGTGGGTACTGGCAAGCTGTAAGTGGTCATAAAAATCAGTGGTCTTGAATTTCCTATAACTCTATGCAATTTTGCTTTTGTTGACCAATAAAGTCTGACTATGTATAAAGTCCATTTCAGTAGAGGCTCAGGGAGAAAACTTCCACAAGATGCAGAGAGAAAGTAAACTACAAACATACACACATACCTACATACATACATAGTGTAATGAATCATTTTTGCATATAATAAGAAAAAACAATGATTGCTTAAGTATACAATAGTGAGAAAACAATGCATTGACAAGATGCATACAATTAGTTAGCATATAAACATATTATAATTATGATGCAGGTAAAACTATGATCTGAGAAATCATTTAAAGGTAAGTTAGAATGAATGCTTAGATTAACAATGTTTAGACCTACTGTATTTTATAACAGTATAATTGTGGAAAAGTGAACTTTTATAACAATGTAAAGTTGAGAAGAGTATGGCGCAGTGAATGTAGACAAGTAGAAATAATAATAATAATAATAATAATAATAATAATAATAATAATAATAATAATAACAATAATAATAATATAATTATTATTATACAGAATAATATAGGAGATTAGTGGCCAAGTAGTCATTTTAGAACAGGATGTGATAGAGTAGTTAAGGGTTCTTTAGGTGGAATAGTCAGGTGTGGTACATGAGTAAAACCATAAAACCTTTATAAATATAAGAATATAGACAGCTCTACTTTGCCACAAAGGGGACCATAATAACGTTTTAAAAATGCATTTTTGCTTGTTTGCTTATATTTATGCATTCATTTGTTTTTGTTTTTTTTATTAATTTAGGTACTTTTATCATTCCAGCCTGACCATCAAGCCTGCTCTACTGACAAATTAGTTGTTTCATTTCCACTATCCTGTAGGGCTCATCATCCTACTTTTGTACAAAGAAGAACACTCTCCTTTTTCCACATCATCAGATGGGTGGTGAAGTTTGAGTTGACTGTTGGAAGGCTTATTCTCAGTTAATCTGGAATTGAGGGTCAGTGTACCCACAGATTCTGCTGTCCAGGAGGGATCCAGAGTGAAAGCTGTGCATGTACTTGCTCTTTGGTCTCCATCAGCAGGCAAATATGCAGCAGTTTTGTGCTGCAGCAGTTATATGCAACAGCCTTCCATAAGGCAGGAGAACTGGATTCTGGCCACTGACTCTACTCCTGTTCTACAAATTGGCTGTCTGGGCCTTGGGATGAAAGTGGAACATGAGATACTAACTGAGCAGGTAGACTGTGTATATCCTCATACCAAGTTATTGTTTTTTTTTTTTTTTTTTATTGCTACTTGCTTTGGATTTCACTTGGCTCATTGTATAAAAACACATACAGATAAATACATAAAATGATTCATAAAATGATGCAGCTGATTCACTGAGCATCTGACATTCTGTTCTTACTGTTTATCCTGTCCATCTCTTATGCTAAATGCATTTTTTCTGTTTTATAACTCATAGTCATTTGTTTCCTACTGTTTGTTTATACAAATATCATATATTTGTTTGCCCCCAAGAATATGCCTATTCAGTGGTCTACCAGACCCTATGTTTAGCTGTGGACACTAATAATTAAGAAATCACTGAGATGTTACAGTTAGCATGCCATGGCTTCATACTAGCAGCTATAAAGAACCTTAGACTTGGTTCCATCATTTAACATTGGTACAAAACTATCAAAACAAATGACAACAGAGCTTCGGACAGAGTGATAAGTTCTCAGCAGGACCCCCTCCCTAAAAGAAGGCCTTTTCGGGGTTTCATTCGAGATCTTCTCTTCATTTGCATATTCATTATCAGCACATGGAAGTGGTACAGAGAAACCAAGTAACTCAATAATATCATGATAATGCTGTCTGGTCCCTCCTAAGGTGAGGGAAGTAATTATCTGGGCTGCCTTTGTGTAATTTCTTCAAATATATGTATTATTTTACCATTAAATGTCCTGTTCTCAGTATCACTAGGACTGAAATAGTACACTTAATACTTGTCAAAAATCATTAACTTAGAAAAATGAATTGGATAAAAAAAAAGAAAGCCTATAAGAAATATACGTGCAACATTTTTTTCTGTAAGACATCACTCCCTAAATATTTACAAAAATCAAAGAGGTCATTATTACATGGGTGGGGAAACATATTTCCTCTTTTCAGTTACCACATACAAAAGCAGAGACTGCATACTTAATGTACGAAAGAATGCCAGCTAAAAGAACACCCCGCCAAAAAAAAAAAAAGAATTCCAAAACATTATATTCTCAAAGCAGTGAGATCTGCACAAATAGAATGCATTGCACTGCTTTAAGCATTGTGAAGTAAGATCATTGCAAATGATAAGTGTACTACACTCCACAATTGAAAAAAGGTCATATTGTACCATAAAATATAGTGCATTCATAGAGTTAGAATGTGTGGAGTAGTGGTAGGAAACACTTCTTACTGGCTTTATGGAGGAATACAGACCCCATCCTCCATTAATGATTTATTTATTTTATTTATTTACACTTTGTTGACTAGGTTAGTCCTACAAGGCAGTATTCATACTGACTAGAGGAAATGTGTCCAGGACACTGGGGAACTACCTGTACTCTCTTCGATAAGCGCTATAGGATCTTTTACAGCCACCACCCACACTACCATCAATTCAGGCAGATGGGGATTAGTTTAACATCTCATTCACAGTATGACATACTCAGGAGTGTTGCCTCCCTCCTTATGTTGCACTGAAGTGTCAATAATGGAACATTAATCCATCTGCCTTTTTATTTGCTAAAGAATGAGACTTTTGTACTCTGATATTTCCATCTGTTTAATTTTATTTCATTATGTACCTACATAGTAACATAAGTCAGTCTAAATTACTGGAACAGCCATTCCCAAAAGGAGTGATTCATAAAACATTGCTTTAATTAGCAGAAAGGTATAGTAAACCTGCACTGTGTAGCTGAACAAGGAATGGAGATTTGCTATTGAGAAATACCCAATACAAACGAGATGATTATTAAGCAGTATTTGATTCATGAATGATGTAAAACATGCACCTTTTACTGCATCAAAAAGTAGTATGCTCTAAACAAGTATAGCGTGTGAAAGAGACACAAAAAGCAAATCTGGAAGGTCAGCACAGATTATATATTCTGAGGCAATGGTGAATAGAAGGAATAAAGTGGGTGCAGGTACTGCACACCAAGCCAGACAGCATTGATGCCAGTGATACTGTGTTGGACAGCACCTTGGTACACTGATTTATCTCTGATTTATCTGGAGCAGTATTATCTCTAAAGAATTTAGGACGTTGCTATACATCATCAGTGACATATGCCATATGGACACTGACCAACTAGACCGAAAGGATAACTTTCATTTCCATGGTTGCAACTGTACTCTGCTTTTTCTAATATCATGGTCATTCTAGTGGTTTTCAGATAATACACTAGGCATATTCCCATCATCTGCATTAACAATACTAAACAGATGCATCCTTACCTGCTGTATGTAGAGAATTACATCATGTTCCCAGAAACCCCAAAGAAAAAGTTACCTTGCAATTATCCCCTGGGGTCGAAGGTCAGGCAATAGTGTTCACTGAAACTGACAGCACTCAAAATCAAAATATACTGCAGAGATCCAGATGGGGGCAGTGTGACACACTATATAAAATCTGCTTTTTTCAATGGAGCTGAAGAAAAAAATGTGCTCTACAAAGAAACAAACAACATATTCAACTAAGGCAACTGTAATTATTTTTAAGAACAGGAATGTGAAAAACTGTACAGAACAAACTTCAGTTCTATGTATCACAAGGAGAAAGTCCTAATTAGGGCTAAAAAGATCCGATTTTGAGTATCATCTCTAGCAGTGGAAAATCAAGGTGTTGAAAGGAGTGAAAATGAATAGCTTCACTGTTTTCCATATTGGGGGGGGGGTGTCTTGCTTTTAACTAATTGCTGGGTACAATGACAGTAGAAAGTAGAAGCATGAGCTTGGTATCCTACGCCAGTGACATTAGCTTTCAAGGTCTACATGTTTTGGAACAGATACACATCAAAGAAAGGGCATAGGAACCCCTGTGGTGTTGTAGTGATCTTTGCAGCAACCTAGAAGCAGGGCAAGGGTCACATACAAAAGCGCTCTGTCCATTCAAGTAAATGAAAGGTCTTCATGGTCTTAACCCTGGAGGTGGGCCAGAAAAATAGTCATTAGAGATAATGGTCAACCACTGTGGGGCCAATAGGCTACAAGTCCAGGCACCCTACTGAAATGGTGGAGCCACATTAGGTTGCAGAGTCTTTGGATGGGTATGGCATGCATAACCCTATTTACTGTCTAGATGACAACCCTTTTTGGAGGTTTCTTATCCCTATACTGGTTGGCCCATGCTGGGGATATCTCAAATGTGTGGGAACAAATGCTTCAAGTCAGAATGGCAGAAGCTTGATGGTCAGTAGGCACAGTGCCAAACCAAAGAAAAAAGTTGTACAAAATATGCAGCTGTTTTATATTTGTGAGTAAAAAAAATGTTTTAGACACACATACAGAAACACATGCATGCGCACACACCCACACACACACACACACACACACACACACACACACACACACACACACACACACACACACACACACACACACACATACACGCACCTACATTTACATACATTTTTTCCTGACAAAAAGCTGGAATGCCTCAAATAGATATTTCTTAAAGAACTAAGTAATGTTGCTAAAACAGGATGGTTAGAGTCAAAGAACTGGTGTAGAAGAAAGTAGGAGAATCCAAACATCTTTGTTACATACAGAAAGGAAATGTGACATAAGGGTCAGTGCTAAATACATAACTGCCCTT